>NC_139631.1:5564076-5581672 GCF_964638095.1 Poromitra crassiceps | reverse complement strand
AAGCCATGTAAACTTGCTTATAAAGCAAAGATACCAAAGCATCAAATTTAAAAACCCAATCAGTTTCTTTCTTTAACAGATCTAAGCGATTATTCATTCTGTAGTAGGAGTCAGGGTAAGAAAAACAGTAGTAGCTGTATAGTGTATACAGTACGATTACTGTAGTAACACTGCTCTTCAGATTACACGTCTTTATTACAGCTAGCATGATATAACAGGATCCAACCCTGGCAGGACATCAAGAAGCACTCCTTCAGCCAGAGCGGTAAGCTACTTCATGCTACCAGCTTCATATTGTGGTCAGGGATCAAAACCACAAAGTGCAAATCTGTCAAGTGACAACCTTTGCTCAACATAGGACCGTTTACCCAGATGAGCTGATTGTAATCTATTCTCTGATACTGTCACTGTTAAGCCTGGAAGACAAGCCACCGAGGCACAAATGCAAACAGTGCAGGAGTAGCCGAACTGGGTCCTCCTGTCACTTCATATCTAAGACAGTTCAGGAGTAACTCTGTCCTCCTGTCACTTCATATCTAAGACAGTTCAGGAGTAACTGGGTCCTCCTGTCACTTCATATCTAAGACAGTGCAGGAGTAGCCGAACTGGGTCCTCCTGTCACTTCATATCTAAGACAGTTCAGGAGTAACTCTGTCCTCCTGTCACTTCATATCTAAGACAGTTCAGGAGTAACTCTGTCCTCCTGTCACTTCATATCTAAGACAGTTCAGGAGTAACTCTGTCCTCTTGTCACTTCATATCTAAGACAGTTCAGGAGTAACTCTGTCCTCCTGTCACTTCATATCTAAGACAGTTCAGGAGTAACTGGGTCCTCCTGTCACTTCATATCTAAGACAGTGCAGGAGTAGCCGAACTGGGTCCTCCTGTCACTTCATATCTAAGACAGTTCAGGAGTAACTCTGTCCTCCTGTCACTTCATATCTAAGACAGTTCAGGAGTAACTCTGTCCTCCTGTCACTTCATATCTAAGACAGTTCAGGAGTAACTCTGTCCTCTTGTCACTTCATATCTAAGACAGTTCAGGAGTAACTCTGTCCTCCTGTCACTTCATATCTAAGACAGTTCAGGAGTAACTCTGTCCTCCTGACACTTCATATCTAAGACAGTTCAGGAGTAACTCTGTCCTCCTGTCACTTCATATCTAAGACAGTTCAGGAGTAACTGGGTCCTCCTGTCACTTCATATCTAAGACAGTTCAGGAGTAACTCTGTCCTCCTGTCACTTCATATCTAAGACAGTTCAGGAGTAACTCTGTCCTCCTGTCACTTCATATCTAAGACAGTTCAGGAGTAACTGTCCTCCTGTCACTTCATATCTAAGATAGTTCAGGAGTAACTCTGTCCTCTTGTCACTTCATATCTAAGACAGTTCAGGAGTAACTCTGTCCTCCTGTCACTTCATATCTAAGACAGTTCAGGAGTAACTCTGTCCTCCTGACACTTCATATCTAAGACAGTTCAGGAGTAACTCTGTCCTCCTGTCACTTCATATCTAAGACAGTTCAGGAGTAACTGGGTCCTCCTGTCACTTCATATCTAAGACAGTTCAGGAGTAACTCTGTCCTCCTGTCACTTCATATCTAAGACAGTTCAGGAGTAACTCTGTCCTCCTGACACTTCATATCTAAGACAGTTCAGGAGTAACTCTGTCCTCCTGTCACTTCATATCTAAGACAGTTCAGGAGTAACTCTGTCCTCCTGTCACTTCATATCTAAGACAGTTCAGGAGTAACTCTGTCCTCCTGTCACTTCATATCTAAGACAGTTCAGGAGTAACTCTGTCCTCCTGTCACTTCATATCTAAGACAGTTCAGGAGTAACTGGGTCCTCCTGTCACTTCATATCTAAGACAGTTCAGGAGTAACTCTGTCCTCCTGTCACTTCATATCTAAGACAGTTCAGGAGTAACTCTGTCCTCCTGTCACTTCATATCTAAGACAGTTCAGGAGTAACTCTGTCCTCCTGACACTTCATATCTAAGACAGTTCAGGAGTAACTCTGTCCTCCTGTCACTTCATATCTAAGACAGTTCAGGAGTAACTGGGTCCTCCTGTCACTTCATATCTAAGACAGTTCAGGAGTAACTCTGTCCTCCTGTCACTTCATATCTAAGACAGTTCAGGAGTAACTCTATCCTCTTGACACTTCATATCTAAGACAGTTCAGGAGTAACTCTGTCCTCCTGTCACTTCATATCTAAGACAGTTCAGGAGTAACTCGGTCCTCCTGACACTTCATATCTAAGACAGTTCAGGAGTAACTCTGTCCTCCTGTCACTTCATATTGAAGACAGTTCAGGAGTAACTCTGTCCTCCTGTCACTTCATATCTAAGAAGACAGTTCAGGAGTAACTCTGTCCTCCTGTCACTTCATATCTAAGACAGTTCAGGAGTAACTCTGTCCTCCTGACACTTCATATCTAAGACAGTTCAGGAGTAACTCTGTCCTCCTGTCACTTCATATCTAAGACAGTTCAGGAGTAACTGGGTCCTCCTGTCACTTCATATCTAAGACAGTTCAGGAGTAACTCTGTCCTCCTGACACTTCATATCTAAGACAGTTCAGGAGTAACTCTGTCCTCCTGTCACTTCATATCTAAGACAGTTCAGGAGTAACTCTGTCCTCCTGTCACTTCATATCTAAGACAGTTCAGGAGTAACTCTATCCTCCTGACACTTCATATCTAAGACAGTTCAGGAGTAACTCTGTCCTCCTGTCACTTCATATCTAAGACAGTTCAGGAGTAACTCTGTCCTCCTGACACTTCATATCTAAGACAGTTCAGGAGTAACTCTGTCCTCCTGTCACTTCATATCTAAGACAGTTCAGGAGTAACTCTGTCCTCCTGTCACTTCATATCTAAGACAGTTCAGGAGTAACTCTGTCCTCCTGACACTTCATATCTAAGACAGTTCAGGAGTAACTCTGTCCTCCTGTCACTTCATATCTAAGACAGTTCAGGAGTAACTCTGTCCTCCTGTCACTTCATATCTAAGACAGTTCAGGAGTAACTCTGTCCTCCTGTCACTTCATATCTAAGAAGACAGTTCAGGAGTAACTCTGTCCTCCTGACACTTCATATCTAAGACAGTTCAGGAGTAACTCTGTCCTCCTGTCACTTCATATCTAAGACAGTTCAGGAGTAACTCTGTCCTCCTGTCACTTCATATCTAAGACAGTTCAGGAGTAACTCTGTCCTCCTGACACTTCATATCTAAGACAGTTCAGGAGTAACTCTGTCCTCCTGTCACTTCATATCTAAGACAGTTTAGGAGTAACTCTGTCCTCCTGTCACTTCATATCTAAGACAGTTCAGGAGTAACTCTGTCCTCCTGTCACTTCATATCTAAGAAGACAGTTCAGGAGTAACTCTGTCCTCCTGTCACTTCATATCTAAGACAGTTCAGGAGTAACTCTGTCCTCCTGACACTTCATATCTAAGACAGTTCAGGAGTAACTCTGTCCTCCTGTCACTTCATATCTAAGACAGTTCAGGAGTAACTCTGTCCTCCTGTCACTTCATATCTAAGACAGTTCAGGAGTAACTCTGTCCTCCTGTCACTTCATATCTAAGACAGTTCAGGAGTAACTCTGTCCTCCTGACACTTCATATCTAAGACAGTTCAGGAGTAACTCTGTCCTCCTGTCACTTCATATCTAAGACAGTTCAGGAGTAACTGGGTCCTCCTGTCACTTCATATCTAAGACAGTTCAGGAGTAACTCTGTCCTCCTGACACTTCATATCTAAGACAGTTCAGGAGTAACTCTGTCCTCCTGTCACTTCATATCTAAGACAGTTCAGGAGTAACTCTGTCCTCCTGTCACTTCATATCTAAGACAGTTCAGGAGTAACTCTATCCTCCTGACACTTCATATCTAAGACAGTTCAGGATTAACTCTGTCCTCCTGTCACTTCATAACTAAGACAGTTCAGGAGTAACTCTGTCCTCCTGTCACTTCATATCTAAGACAGTTCAGGAGTAACTTTGTCCTCCTGTCACTTCATATCTAAGACAGTTCAGGAGTAACTCTGTCCTCCTGACACTTCATATCTAAGACAGTTCAGGAGTAACTCTGTCCTCCTGTCACTTCATATCTAAGACAGTTCAGGAGTAACTCTGTCCTCCTGTCACTTCATATCTAAGACAGTTCAGGAGTAACTGGGTCCTCCTGTCACTTCATATCTAAGACAGTTCAGGAGTAACTGGGTCCTCCTGACACTTCATATCTAAGCGAGCATGAGTGCATTCACCAGAAATGAAAGCAGCCTTCCTCATGTTTGGATTTCATTTCAGTTGGTAGGGACATTTTAAGCCCTATTCACATGGGACACGTGGGGACTTTATGTCATTAACGAATTACCCTCGTCCTCTCGTTCGAATTACACAGGATTAATATTATCTGGGGACTTGTGTCCTCACCAAAAGAGACAGATGATCTGCAGTTATTACAGATCACTGGACGTCCGCAGGTATTATTACTGCCAGTATGGCTTCTTCAGTCACATGTTCATTCAAACCTCAACCTTGAATCTTGTGAAGAAAAAAATGCTGACATGAAGAAACAGTTGGACTGAAGTCCCCATCACCCTACCTAACCTTTCTCTCTCTTCCTCAAGTTTCCCTCAAACCTCCAAGCATGAAGCTCCAGCCAACCAAGAACGCATGCATGCACAGGCGCACACACACACACACACACACACACACACACACACCGATACAGTTCCACTGACATGTCCAACCAAGCAGACAGGCACAGAAACACACACACACGCTCTACTCAGAGACTCGTGTCGCCCTTACAGTCCTATCAGAACGGCTATTACTTCCACACCGACAATTCACTGTGCTCTGTCGAAACACACACTCGTCACCCGGCAGCGGCACGCGCACAGCTCTTCCCCCGGTGGACTCAGCAAGTACCTCGGGGGTCAAGGGACGTTCTTCTGCTAAAGGGAACGGGTTAGCAGCAGCAGTGGGCGGCGACAGAAAGGCGTGCGCCCTGATTGGGTCTGACACGGCGCCCGTCACAACTCACTGAGGGGTTTGAGGATGCTGTTGCTGGCCTCGTCGTTGTTCTCTGCGTCCGACCTGTCAGAGAGGTTCTCCGTCAACCTCTCCTTCCTGTCCTTGTGGCCGGTTCTGCCCCGGCGGTGGCGTCTCCGGCGGCGGTAGCTCTTGGGGACGTGCACGCCGATGTAAATGGTGTGGTGACCTGCCAGGGAAAAGGACAGAGCAAGAGCAGCATTAAGTTTAACACTCCTAGTTTCTGTCACAAATGCGGCTTCAAACAACTTCTTTTTTTTTTTTTTTTGCCCCCGTATTCTCCCCCTGCCAAGCTGTGCCCGTCATTGCTTCACCCCCTCTGTCGATCTGGGGAGAGGTGTAAACTAGCACATGCTTCCTCCAATACATGTGCAGTCGCCAGCCGCTTCTTTTCACCTGACAGCGAGGGAGTTTCACCGGCAGGACGTAGCACGTGGGGAGCGTGGGAGGAACGCGCTATTCCCCCTAGTTCCCCCCCCCCCCCCCCCCCGAACAGGTGCCACGACCGACCAGAGGCTGCGCTAGCGCAGTGGCCAGAGCACATACCCTTAATCCGGCTTCCCACCCGCAGACACGGCCAATTGTGGCTGTATGGACGCCCGACCAAGCCGGGGGGCAACAAGGGGCACGAACGAACCTGCGACCCTCGTGTTGTTGGTAGGCAGGGAATCTAACGCCCAATGCAAGTAACCTTTGACACAATGAATTTCACACCTGATTTTTCTTATCCAGAAGTGCAAAACTAATGACATACGTAAACATCTAAAACAATAAAAGTGCGACATGAATGCGTGCAACATGCGTGCAACATATAACCTTAACCCAATATTGACCACGTATACAGTTATTTTCCCGTGGCCCAGAATAGAAGCGGCGGTGAGACAGCGCAGCAGGGCCGTGCAGGTGGCAGTACGCTGTCAAAATAAATATTTGGATGGAAAAAGAAGTAGCGAGTAGCAGTGAAGAAGACTGCGGCTGCTCGCATGACAGCACAGCTGCTCCGCGCGGCGCGGCGCGCTACGGCAGCACCCACAGGACCTGCAGCTTCACATGCAGTCGAGTGGTTTAGGGTCAATAGCCACAGGCAGACTGGACTGTTTGGGGATAACATACCATCATACCAACATGCCATGTATGTTATTGGAATGCTCGATCAAGTATTTGGTGCAAGAGCAGTTAGAGCTACTGTTATTATTTTATTATTAAAAGAGCTATTTATTGGCTTGTTTACTTGCTTAAAGGATGGCTTTACCGCTAATCAACCCACTTTGTATCGTATATAATCTCGGTAATATAAGCACATGGGCAGTGTTTTGCCTTCTCTCTCTGTTTACCTCAAGAGAAAATGCTCCTGCTCCTGTCTGCAGAAACTCCGCCCCCACCAGCTGCAACTCATTAGGGCTCGTTAAGTCTCTCCATGCTATAGACCCTTTTCACGGGGGCCATTTTGTGTTGAAAAGGCAGAATAAACACAGGTGCAAGCAAAACACTAATGAGGGTTTCCTAATTCCAATCATGGAAGTTGGAAACCCTCATTAGTGTTTTGCTTGCACCTGTGTTTACCCTGCCTTTTTGACACAAAATGGCCTCCGTGAGAAGGGTCTATTCTCCATGGATGTGCGCAGCCGCAGATTCTGCCTCTCCAGCACAACTTCCGCAGCTCCGTTCTGACGCGTTGTGACGTAAAACGTGAAACGTAAATGTAAAACGGAGGAAATGGGAGATCTCCATGAGCAAAAAACACAGCGAGAGGTAAACACTGCCCATGTGTGTATATTACAGAGATTATGAATGATACAAAGTGGGTTGATGAGCGTTAAAGGGTTACCGTGTGTTACCACACACACTGTATTTTAACTCACTGCATTTTACAGGTTTAACGAAGCATATTTTGTGATTGGCTTTGGTCAGAAGCACAAACCCCTTTAAAAAAGAAAAGTAGCCTCGTTTGAAACACCTTTTAATGTCTTTGAAGGCGTTTCAACAAATTAGACCGTCACAGGCTTTATTCTCATGGCAGCCATTTTGAACTTATGATCCAAACTGAAATATAACTGTATGCCTTTAACCATAACTCTGTTTTCCTTTTTCTTCTTCTTTTAAATTGACGGTTTATTGGTTTTCTGCGAGGACGCCACAGATATAATAGACAAGTTGCATTATGTCGATGGTGATTACACAGATGTCTGAGTATTTATGAACACAAATTCAGTGACTATTTAGTTTTTATACTGGTTTACTAGTTTTTAACTAGTGTCAACCCTGTTAACATGAAACCTCTGCATGCCCTGATGGTCATGACAGTGTTGCTTATTTCTCTGTTCTGAACAGACGAAGGCTACAAAGAGCAAACTCTCAGAGGAAACATCATCGGTTCTTCGTGAACAATGCCTCTGTGCGATTAGTGTCAAGCCATAGCCTGGAGCGGAGTCTGGGTAACGCTGAGCCAAGCACTGCTGCACATGACCCAACCAGGAAGTGGCCGAACCCCTCAAAACAACAGACAATGACCTCTCTCTTGAAGGACAACGGCACTGGTTATTCATCAGTGTAACAATGCCTTGTGTTTTGGGGGGGGTTCATCTAAATTCACTGTTCCAGCAGGCCGTTTCTGAGCATCGAGAGACGAGGCGGAAGCAAAAAGGACGAAGAGAAACTTGAGACGTAAAATGTTTTGTTATTTCTAAACCGATATACTGAGCCGATATTGGTCTTTTGTTAAATCTCAAACATCAGCCAGTCAAGTGCTGATATGATGGATCTTCCTCACGAGAGAGAGAATAAAACTTCAGTCCAAGGTCCCCCCTGTGGCATGATGCAGGGTTGATGAGAGAGAGAGAGAGAGAGAGAGAGAGAGAGAGAGAGAGAGAGAGAGAGAGAGAGAGAGAGAGAGAGAGAGAGAGAGAGAGAGACTACAAACCCAAGTACTAAGGAATAAGGAGTGAAAAATTAATGGGTTGTTTAAGATGATTTTGATGGGGTCTCCTCCATTAATCAATTTTAATGGGATTTTGCATGGGTGAATTAATGTAGGCTAAATAAGGGATTCCTGGTTGGCAGAGGAGAGAGAGACACAGACTCAGGCCAGACAGACAGAGACAGAGAGACAGACTCAGGCCAGACAGACAGAGACAGAGAGAGAGACAGACTCAGGCCAGACAGACAGAGACAGAGAGACAGACTCAGGCCAGACAGACAGAGACAGAGAGATTACTGTTTTAATGTAGATGTCCAGCTTTATGCTGACGACACAGTTATCTTCACAAGGGCTAAAAACCCAGGGGAGGCGGCACGTGTCTTATCTTCAGCTCTCTCTCATATCCAGGCATGGCTAACTAAATCTTGTCTCGTGCTGAATGCAAAAAAAACAGTTTGCATGTTCTTTTCTAAAAGAAACATTGCACCTGCGCGCTCCAATGTCTTCTTGGGGTCAGAGGAATTATCTGTGGTTAACGAGTTTAAATACTTAGGCGTGATGTTGGACTCCAACCTAACGTTCAGCAACCACATCAAAATGATCTCCAAAAAAATTAAATTCCACTTGTATAACTTCAGACAAATAAGGAGCTGTCTGTCCACAGACGCTGCGTTTTTATTTTTACACTCGATGAGCCTTTCGCATCTGAATTATTGTATAAATAGCTGGTCGTTGACAGGAGTAACCACTCTCAAACCAGCCGAATTACTTTATAAAAAAGCCCTGAAAATAGTAGATAAAAAACCCTTTTCTCATCACCACTGTCATGTCATACGTAAATATGACATGCTAAGTTTTGAGAACTTTAGAAATTTCACCTCTGCCTGTCTAATATACAAAGTTCTACATGGACTGGCGCCGCCTCCTCTAGCTGACTTCATTAAATATCGTTCGACCGCCAACTCGACCCGTGTCACTCGGGCCATCACGAACAAGGTCTGTGAGGTCCCCTTTAGAAAAACTTGCTTTAGCCAGAGGACCTTATCCTACATGGGAAGCACCCTCTGGAATAATCTACCTCTCTTTATTAGAGAATGCCCTAGTCTCGCCACCTTTAAAGGCCAATTGAAATTGTGGCTCAGATCAAACCAACAATGTGATCATTTTTAACATATTGTCTGTCATGTTTTACTGCATGCTCTGTGTGTTTTACTCACCTTATGTTTTACTAACCTTTTATACTATTCATTTTTTGTACTATTAATTTTTTTTTCTTTTCAAGATTACATCAACCTGCCATGGGACTACAGGTGGAAACTAGCCCTTGGGCTAAAACCTGGCATATTTACTGTACGGCTGTACTGTCCATTAATGTGCAATGTCCCATCTTCTAAATAAATGAATCTGAATCTGAATCTGAATCTGAGAGAGAGAGACAGACTCAGGCCGGACAGACAGAGACAGAGAGACAGACTCAGGCCAGACAGACAGAGACAGAGACAGAGAGAGAGAGACAGACTCAGGCCAGACAGACAGAGACAGAGACAGACTCAGGACAGACAGACAGACAGAGACAGAGAGAGAGACAGACTCAGGTCAGACCGACAGAGACAGAGAGAGAGACAGACTCAGGTCAGACCGACAGAGACAGAGAGAGAGACAGACTCAGGCCAGACAGAGACAGACTCAGGCCAGACAGACAGAGACAGAGAGAGAGACAGACTCAGGCCAGACAGAGACAGAGACAGAGTCAGGCCAGACAGACAGAGACAGAGACAGAGCAGTTGTACAGAAAACACACATGCAGGCAGAAGGCAGAACCAGCATGGCCCGCACCAAGTCGCTGCCCAGTCGGCTTTTGGTTCAACAAAAGATGGCTCACCTCCCATGTTGATGTGACAACATCAAAACATCAGATGAAAGACAGCTGAGGCTCAGGACAACAAACAGCAGGAATCCTCCACTGTAGGAAACTAAGCTCCAAGCTGCTTTCAAATCAGCTGGGAAGGTGACAGCACATTCAGCTCAAGATCACATCCCACATCACATTTGTGGATCATATCTTTCAAACCGCTATATGCATACAAATTAAACATTCGCTTCAATTAGGGTTTGACCTGTAGGGGGGGCACTTTGAAGGCAGATACCAATATGGTTTTTAGTTTCATGCAAAGAAAAATTACAATTATGTCCCCCCGGGAATGTCTTCTTGTCTCTGAAACATTTAGAGTAGACCAACATGGGTCTGAATCCCATACTATCTACAATCTAATCTATTCTAATATCTACAATCTATCGAATAAGTCCAGTCTAGTATGACTGCAGTTTGGAGATGCTCCATTGTTTAATGAATGGGAGATTTATAGGACAGCTGGATTCTGTTTTGGAGCTTTTAAAACAATGTGGTTTATTTTATTGTAGCGCTTTTACCTGAGCCCAAACAAATCTATATAATATCAGCAGAAGACCATGCGTGTCACTGTCACCTCTCAAGGTTTGACAATTCACTGCTTCCTCTGTGTTCCTCTGTCCAATTAAAAGACATTTTCTGCACTACATTCTCAACTTTATGCATATAGACATTACAGAAGAAATACAATATTAATGTAGCTGTATGTGTACGGCATCACATAGCCTCTTTCCCTTCTTGCAATGGGAAACAGTCATTCCTTTTAAGAAATGCTAATTTAAGCGTATTATGGAACAAGAATAGCACACATAAAGACCCAAAATCAGCGGTGCAGTATTACCTTTTACATGTGCCATATGTCGTAATGTCATTGACAGTATGAGTAAATGAAAAGTGATATACTACTGTTTACACTAGGGATGTTAATGATTAATCGACAATCAATTGATCGATCGTTAAGAATTTGATCGATCAAACTATATGTTAACCGATTAATCGACAATGTAGTCTATGTGCTATTTTCTCATTTTTATTTTCTTTGCTGAAATGATTTAAGAGGGGTGGAATTTAACTTTCACTGTTCATACAGAGGAAGAAGAAAGCCAAGCTAGCAGACAGAAAGTCCAGGGTGGAGAATTACACCCAAAAAGACAACAGTCATCATTGTAAACATTGTAATACAATGTTGAAATCCGTCACAAGGACAATGACAGCTAATGCAGGAAGTGTAGTTGGTTGATCAACTTGTTGGGTCGGCCTAAAGACAGGTGTAAAAACCCTGCATTTTGTATTTTCTATTTTGTATGTCAAAAGCAGTTTTCTAATATAATGATTACAGTAATGGATTAATCGATCATTACCTTGACCAATTAATCGATTAAGGAAATTGATTAAAAAAAAATCAGTATAGCCTAGTTTACACTGGCTTATTTAGTATCATTAGGGTGAATGGCAGATCCAGCATGCAGCCAGTGGGCCTGACAACACAACCTGTAAGCAGATGTCAGGGCAGCGGCAACCAAAAGAGAATGAATGAGAGAAAAAGCGAGACAGACAGAGAGAAAAGAGAGTAGAGATATATCTGGTGCTGATAGAAGAGTGATAAAGCAGAGCGTGACAAGGAGCACACACACTGGACGACGGCACACGCGCACGAGAGAGAGAGAGAGAGAGAGAGAGAGAGAGAGAGAGAGGACGACAACAAGAGAGGAGGAGAGAGAGAGAGAGAGAGAGAGAGAGAGAGAGAGAGAGAGAGAGAGAGAGAGAGAGAGGACGACAACAAGAGAGGAGAGAGAGGACGACAACAAGAGAGGAGGAGAGAGAGAGAGAGAGAGCGTGACGTGATGTACGAGGAGGAAGACAAGGAACAAGAAACGGAGTCAAGGAGCCGGAAGGGAAGATTTGCACACTGCCAGCGCAGCTTTGTGAGCCACTTCCTCTCCTGTCTTTGTGCGGCGGAGGGACTCTCTTCTGCAGTGGGCCCGTAACCTCGCAAAGACTGAATGAAATGAAATGTGTTTGCTGGGGAGGTTTGTTTCGCTCGCTTAGATTGCTGAGCAGGAGCAAACACCACCACCAGTTTCCCCAGAAACCGAGGCAGTGTGGGACCAGCCCAGACCAGCGGGGGGGGGGGGGGGGGGGGGGGAGGGGAGCGGAGGGGAGCGGAGGGGAGGGGAGGAGAGGGGAGGGGTGGGGAGGGGAGGAGAGGAGAGGGGAGGGGTGGCAGCATGCCACACAGCACCCACTGCATGCTAATTTTCCAGAGCTAGAAAGACTTGTTGTCATGACTCATCATTTTATTCCTTTATTATCTATGAAGAATCAGTATAAACAAGCAGCGTGGAAAAATCGGTTCCCACTGGGTTAGAGAACAACAACCAATAGAAAGCCACAATTTCATTGATCCGTTTTGTTGTTTTATCTGTATTTTTAACTATTATCTTTTTATTATTATTTATAATTTATTAACCCCCCCTAAAGTCAAAAAGCAGTTGTTCTTCTTGTTCCTACAGTACAGTTGGATGTCTGAGCTTCACTGTGCAGAATGATGTCTACTCTGTGCAGAGTTGGACACTAGAATGTTGTTTCCACAATCGTCTGCTGACAGTGGAAAGTTCCTCAGAGCTCACTGAAAAGGCCGTTTTCAACAAGCAAGATTCGTGACATCATGAATCTTGGAGCCAATCCCTGTCCAGTATTCAGCAGTTAAAAAGCCCCAACACATTCTCACTCCCAACTGCAGATCGGTCAGGAACCCTTGTCGTCACTTTGTCACGAGTGAGAATGTGTTGAAAGCCTGTGTTGTATGCTGTGATTGGCTAGGTATGTTTTAGATAACTCTGATTGGTTGCTTTGGATTTTTAAATGAGGGAGAAGGAGGGGAGGTCATTTTAAGGATAACAAGATAATTTAACCTTTAACCAATTGTTATTCAAAGTAGAGTATTTTATACACATCATGAAACATGACTTTAAGAGTTCCAAGGGTCACCTACTGCATGTTGTCCCTTGACAATTTGTCATTTGTGATTGTTTTGAGCATTATCAGTGTCTCTGACGCAGCGTTCACATTCCAATGCTTAAAGAGCATTGGAGAGAAGGCACAAGCTAATCAGTGTCAACAAAGATAACTTGGTAATCAAAAAAAGGCTGAACCAAGGCACTGTTCAAAGATTTAAAAAACGCTTGAATACAAAGGCTTAGTCCATTTCTGGACAGATTCTGGAAAGATAATTTGATCATTGAAAAAACAGCCAGATCTTCATCTCACACAGACCTATCCCAAACCTAACCCTAACCCCTAACCCTAACCCAATTTTGCCAGAGGTTAAAGACGTTTCAACCGAACAGAATGATTTCTTTTAGTAGGTCTTAGTAGGTTAGTAGGTCTTGGAGTAGATTAGCGAGGTAAACACAGGCTCATATGCGTCCTACATGTGTGTCATGGCAGCTCGCTCAGACAGGTGAGCGTCACAGCCTGCGTGGAGGAAGTGCGTCTCACAAGGCTAAACGTGGAGCTTCCTGTTCCTCTCAGAGATCCCTTTCTCTCATCGCTTTTGAAAAAGGGTTCAGAAAGAATGTGTTCATCGGGAAACGGTCAAAAGTCTGTTCAAGCTCAATGTTACCTTCTTACATTTTCATTTTCCACTATGTGTGACTTGGCCTGCATCTGAGATTCAAACACAAAACTCACAAACAATATCTTACTGAACATATAACTAAAGTTATACCTTGTTGTACCTATAGGTCATCTTGTAAATCCCTCCTTAAAAACATACTTTTATCGAAAAGGTTGCCATCAATCCTGCTCTGATTCTAGCCAAGTTGCCTCATTTAATATTGAATGTTTAATCTTCTATAAAGTTTTGATTTATGTATTGTCATTTGTTTGTATTTTTCTCTCTTTGCCATGTTTATTACTAGGCCTACTGTACCTTCAGATTTTATTTCCACACTACAGGTTTCCTCGTATTTGTTCCTTGTTGCGAATCACTTAACTTTGGTTTTGAAAAGTTTACTATTAAGTCAATCTCTTTAACCCTTAAACGTACAATGTGTTTGAAGCTTTCTGCCGTTTGAGTTTCTCTTGCGCTGCGCCTAGTTTTGCACCTGGTATACCTCCGCCTCACATGAAGGTAAGCACACAGTGAGAAGGTCGTGTGTAGTCACCGAGGGGAACAACAGCCTTACCTTCGACCTCCTCTTCGTCACAGACGTGCTTGAGGAAGGAGGCTCCTCGGTCCAGCACCGCCTCGTCCTCCATCCTGTAGTAGTAGAAGAGGAAGAAAGACTGTTCACACTTTTGCTCCACGGACAGCGTGGAGCCATAGCTCCTGGGCTGGTTGGGCTGCAGTAAATTGGGACTGGGGTTCAGTCTGGTGCTGCTGGAGACGTTCATCTCCTCCCCATTAGAGAACCATTGACAGATTGCTCCTCTGACCGCGCCGAAGCGGGGAAATAACGCGCAGGATCCGCTGCAAACGACCCCCCCAGAGTGTGAGGGCAGCCTGTGGTCCTTGGGGAAGGCAAAGTGTGCGGTGGTGGATAGGTGTAAATGGATTTAATCTGGCTGAGGGGGGGGGTCAGGGGGGGGTCAGGAAGTGTCCGTCCCGCTAATCGAGTGTGATGGGTCAGAGCGACAGGCGCCGCTCATGCACAAAATCTCTGCGACGCGACGAGAAGTCTGTTAGTCTGGCTCTGTTGGTGCCGTTTCACCTGTTTTCAAGTCTTTATGTGTTTATTTATATCAGCCTTTATCACGAGCATGTCTCAAAGGGCCTAAACATACATCGTATCATTTACCATGCTACATCACCATTTTTACCATTACAACACCTCCAGTCAAACATTTGGACAAACCTCACTATTTATGTGTCTATAATAAAACAAACTCGTTTCGAGGATTTTTAAGCAGACACCTTTAGATGAAATGACAACCATAATACATTTAATCTGGTGTGTCCAACCTTTTGACTGGTAGTATATCTACTATACATATTACATAATACCATACTACACACACTCACACTCACACACCTATGGGGCAATTTAGAGTTTTTAATTCACCTAAACTGCATGTCTTTGGGGGCGTTCACAAACAAAACACACAACAACACAACGCACGCACGCACGCACGCACACACACACACACACACACACACAACAAGCTACTCCATCTGGTCAGTAATGCTTGCCACCCCTCACCCAACTCCACCCCACCTCCACCTCCACCTCCACCCAAGAGACAAGTGGGGCATCACATGTCTGTCTTCCTCATCCGCCCTTACAGGATTACACCAGCTTTACTTAAGTGACAACATACGAGCCCATAACAGGCCGGTGTGAGCAAAGTCCCCGCTGCTCCACCAGCAGCACAACCAGCAGCACCACCAGCAGCACCACCAGCAGCACCACCCCCAACACACTCGCTCTCCCTCCCTACTGTTTCCCAACAAATACGCGCCATGAAATCCCATTTCAAAATAACTTAATTGGTTCATCAGAAGAAGCAGAAATAAGTGGCAAAGGTCAGATTACAATGTTCTCAGTCAGCTAATTTGCACAGTGACTGAGTGACTGACTGCAGTGTGTCCAGTGAAAATTTGTGTTTCTGCAAATTCGTTATGAATTCAAACGTTGGACCTGAATAATTACATGTCACACATCTTTTCCTCCCAGACGTGCATGAGAATGAGCCATCTTGAGAGTGCTATCTGTTGTGGCTAGGAGATTATCAATGACTCAATTCAGGCCTCCCTTCCCCCCTACACACACACACACACGTGCACGAACGCACACGCGAACACACACACACACACACACACACACACACACACATACACACACACACACACACACACACACACACACACACACACACACACACACACACACACACACACACACACACACACACACACACCCTGTGTCACAAGTAATACCGGAAATACTTAATCTTTGCTTTGATGCTAATGGGATCAGTCAAATTGGTTTGTTTTGTAGAAGAATGGCCACAACATATTTGTTGTTGTCGTTGTTTTTAATCGATCACTTCCAAGGTTGAAAATACAGTAGATGTTTTAGTAAGCAAAAAAGAAGAAGAAAAGAAAAAAGAAGTTCTGTGTCAAATTTGATAATAAAACAAAAGTTTTCAATAATCATAGTAAATGACATTCTTTATTGGGTCGGTTTTTTTTTCTTATGTTTTTTAATGCTTGAGCTTAATAAGTTAACCAGCATTAATGATTTTTCTATGAGCTACAAAAATGCCAAATGTCTTTTCAGCAATCTGGGCACCCAGAGTCAATCAGTCTGACGACTAAGAAGACTCCGGGACAGATGGCTAATATATTTTGTGGTTTCCGGTGTCCAACGGATACGTCCGCCCCAAGACTTCCGCTTCCATCATTGTTTTCAGTCAGACGTCATCTCATAATATACAGCTGCATCTATATATTATTATTATTGTAACATTGTAACATATTATTATTATGAGCCAAAATGCGATCTCTTGACTTGTTCCCATATTGTCTTTTCAGTGACTGTAACCAGTTAACGTCCCAAGGGATTTCCTATGGGGAGTCACAGGAGTTCACGTTACTGTTTCAAAGCGTGTAGAATAATGTCATTGTACTGTAATAACACTCATGAATTCATTCATTTATTCATTCAGTCCTTCTACCCACATAATGCGCTCCGGGGTGGTGGGGCCTATCCCAGCATGCACTGGGGCGGAAGACAATGAGACCCGAATGAGACAGATTGCCAGTCCGTCGTCGCAGGGCGTTGTAATACTGTGATACTGTAATGATCCCCAAAGGAAAAATGTCTTTTCTCTTCGTCCCCCTTCCATAGACTGTACAAAAGATGGACGCTTTCCATAGACTGTACAAAAGATGGACGCTTTCCATAGACTGTACAAAAGATGGACGCTTTCCATAGACTGTACAAAAGATGGACGCTTTCCATAGACTGTACAAAAGATGGACGCTTTCCATAGACTGTACAAAAGATGGACGCTTTCCATAGACTGTACAAAAGATGGACGCTTTCCATAGACTGTACAAAAGATGGACGCTTTCCATAGACTGTAAAAAAGATGGACGTAGTGAGTTTAACGTCACCCATTGGTTTATGGATTGGCATTTTGGCTGCTGCCATTTTGGCTTTTTGGAGCTAGACGTACATTTGGACGAGAAGAGCCGCAGCGCTGCCACCGCCGCCTGCTATTGGTCCGTGATCGGCAAGCTACACGATCACTGGACGGGCGACCCGTCAATCACGCCCGAAACAGCCTTTTTATCATCTATTCAGGAGAGACCACATAACATTTCACTCGGACCAAAACGTTGAAAAAAATTGTGGATTTAAAGAAAATATTTTCTCAATGTTGTTTTTTACGTTTTGGTCTGAGTGAAATGTTCTATGGTCTCTCCAGATTCTAAATATAGCTGAACCGTTTGGTTTGACCAAGTGAAACTATTTTTAATAAGCATTTTACAAAAGGTCTATGGGAAAATAAATGGCGGATGAAAATCCCTGGTACAGTGCTGAAGCAGGAAGTGACGTTCACTTTGGCTCTCTCTATAGCGGTGTCAGCTGCTGCCCCTTATCCCCGGGTCTCAGCAGCTTTCCAAACACCACCACAGCCTTCTCACTTGCTCCATTGCCACCTATGGCACAAGCATGGACATAACAGGCCCAA
>NC_139631.1:5526576-5556576 GCF_964638095.1 Poromitra crassiceps | reverse complement strand
CACTCACACATAACAGCCTTGACCTAAAACCACAACCAGACCTAAAACCACGTAACAGCCAGACCTAAAACCACGTAACAGCCAGACCTAAAACCATGTAACAGCCAGACCTAAAACCACGTAACAGCCTGGGCCCATGCTGTGCGGTATCGGGCGGCCGGGGCCTTCGGCCCAATGTCACTTTTGTGACACAAATCGTGACTAACATACAAGTCAGTATGTTAGCCTATAGCCTGTCCGCCTATAGGCAATTTTATTACAGGATGACTGTTTTTTGATAACAGTTTTCTCTCCAACTACAATACAGATATGGAATACTGGACAAAATCCTATCGAACAACAGAAATATTCTCAGATTTGGCTCCAAGAGACAAAATCTCATCAAATGGGGGTCCCTAATGTGGGGGCTAAATGAGATTGAGAATCACGTAGGCTATAGACCGTCCCAGACGAATGACATCATAAAGCACACTTACCTTAATAAATAATATTTTCCACGTGTTGGAATTTGTTCTCAAAACAAAGTTTTATGTTTTTATCCATAACACAAAATATTGTTAGACTAACACCAGTGCCACCTATCTGAGACAAGTTCGCCCCACATACATCAATGTATAATGCAAAACAGCTGCTGACAAGACAATTTCCTACCACCCCCCCCCCCCCCCCCCATGTACAACAGGCTTTATTTGATAGTGTACTGCGTGGAGAAGGGGAAAGCTGAGAGAGAGGAAAGACTTCATATGAAAACGTAAAGCCTATTTAGTATTTCTCCTTGAAGGCAGGCTTTGAAGGGCATTTGCGATGGCATGCTGGTGTCTTTTATTGTGAAATGTGTTCTATGGGAGTATGTGATGGTGCGCTCTTGATCCTGTGCTGTCTTACCACATGGGTTTGATTTAGTGCCAGCTCAGGTCTTTGAAGTGAAATTGTCCAGGGAAAAGCTGTTCCACCCCCTCCGTTTTCTCTGAAATTCTTCAAATGGCATCATGACATTCAGATAATTAGGATCAGATATCTCACTTTCATTTATTAAGCAACTCAACTGATTAGACTTACCAGTTGACATCTGGCAGAGTAGATAACTATCACTGTCAATTTATCAATCAGTGTCAGGGGGTGTTTCATATGAAAAGACAGATATTTTTCTTGGTTGACTCTGTCTCACTGGGAGCTTTCAGCTGTCATCATTCCCTCTTGATCATTCCCTCTGTTAGTTCACTCAAAGTCATGTCAATTCATTTCTGCTTGAACAAAAAAAGCCTTGAACACAGTCGTCATGCTACTGCAATTTGTGTTGATCAGTGATTCTCAAACTTGTTCATATCAGGAACCCTTAGTTAGGCCACATTAGGGCCCATTGACATGTTTTTTTCCCCTCAGAAAAAATCTGGGAATATTTGTATTGTTAAGATATGATTTTGTCCTGAATTCCAAGACTACGTGTACATTCTCGTTAATGAATGGGGACCCCCTAGAACCCCCTCAAGGACCCCTGGTGGTCCCCAGACTTCACGTAACATTTCATTAGCCGAAATAAATTTCATTAAAGTACAGTAAGGCATGACCCTCAGTTAACTTTCCATTGAGATGTTTAGCTGCCTTCTCCCAGGGAATCAGAGTTAACACTATAGAAGGACCAGAATTCCATAACTACTAGAACATTTTGACCACTAGATTCCAAACTCTATAATCTCTCATGATAAAGACCCAATTGAGAGATTAAGGCAGTCATTGTGTTGATACATTTTAAAAAGACAAAACACCAAAATGAATAATAATAATAATAATAGCATACCACTTTTCTAAGTACTCAAAGTGGTTCACATATCCAGCAGGGGAGGGGGGGGGGGGGGGGTCATGGGTCACAGACAGTCATGGGATTCTGGACAAATGAATGTCTAACAATACGGATATTCTCAGTTTTGGATTTGAGAGACAAAATCCCATCAAATGGAGGTCTGTGGCCCTAATGTGGACTAAATGAGGGTCCTTGATATGAAAACGGTTGAGAATCACTGCTGTAGTAGATGAACAACACATAGCCATGACACATTATTATAGTCACTTTTAGTTGGTAGTTAGTGGCTTAGAAATTAATTAAAAAAGGGGGGCCAAACAAGACAAAAAAGGACAGGAGAGAAGTGATAATTAACCAAAAAGTCACTTGGGAACCACAAATGCACAAAGACGGAATGGATCCAATCTTAAAATATGATTTCACAAAAACTGATTTCATGGATGCAAGGTGGTGCATTGCTACAGTATTGTTTAAAATCCGGACAAAGGTGCCTTCAGGGACATTATGAAAAGTGGGTCTTTTGACTAGAGGGTGCATTGTTGTACATGGAGAGGCACAAGCTCCTAATGGCATTCCTCAGGATCTATGGAGCGACTAACCTAGCCAACACTGTCGTTTGCATGTAACTGTTAAACTATAACCAGGCCACACACACACATCCAAACTGCTGATGCATGAAAAAAAAATGCTGCTACTACCTACATGTTATTTGTTCCAAAACAACTGTGCATTACAGTTTGTGTTGTGTGTGGTACTTAACTTCATATAGCACAAAGGCGGGCTCCCCGATGTTATTTCATTTACAAGATATGAATGTAAGAGAAGCCGAGTGAAAACATTCCGTGCAGTCAAAAGGAAGAATTAGCCATAAATATGTGTGGACTCCTTGCTCACTTCCTTCAGTGCAAATACAGAATTGGGAAACATACGTGTTTAATGTTGTGTACTAAATTAACTAACCGTACACTTCTAAAATTGATTGGGCTATAATGCAAGCTGACAGTATGACAGCCAAACATGAGGTTGTAATAGGGCATAGCCTACTTTGTTGCGGTGAGATCTGAAAAAGATGCGTAGAAACATTTGAATAGGACATCTTATCCTGTAAAGAACCTACTTAAAAGGTATTATGCATTTTGAGCATTGATGTCGACTGCAAACTTGTCACCTTCGCCATAGTCTCCATTCAAAATGCAAAGGGAGACGCATTGAAAAAGTAGAGAGGTACTAAACTTTGAGTCTCTGTATATAATTCCAGATTGGGGGCTTTATTGGAGAAGTTGTGAGGTTAGTGGTTACACATGTAGGCTAACTGTCCTCACACCGGACGCCTGCTCAGGGCTCACGGTAAAGTCTTGTGGTTTGCCCGCCTGCATGCAATTTGCTAATAGCATGTTAATTGAAGTGGAAAGTTGTTCCTTGAAGAGATTGGGCTGCAAAGAAAGCACTCCTTTCAGCACATTCTTCCTAACCTCACCTGCCTGTAAACCTTTTTACCATGTCATTCATAACTGGTTTGCTTCTTCATGTCCACAATACTCCGTACTTCATCTCCACCTACTGTCCATTCTCAGCGTTACATGCTGTTGGGTCCTTTCATTACAGGCATTATTGGGCACAATGCAGTAACACCTTGTATTGTATTGTATTAAAAAAAAAGAACACACACAAATGTTCAATATATATTTGCATTTTAATGTATATTAATTCAACAATGTAATAGATCATTTTTCTTCCACCGATTATTGTTGATACATTTTTCTGACCA
This sequence comes from Poromitra crassiceps, assembly GCF_964638095.1. Taxonomy (NCBI): domain Eukaryota; kingdom Metazoa; phylum Chordata; class Actinopteri; order Beryciformes; family Melamphaidae; genus Poromitra; species Poromitra crassiceps. The sequence continues at coordinate 5,553,007 of NC_139631.1, read as the reverse complement.
GCATCTTCAGCCTGAGAGTATGTGGTGGCTGTTTTAGTTTTCACACTTGTCTCTAGGACTTGTGTGGAAACATGTCTCAACTTCAAGTCAAACAATAAGAAAACTGTGCAATCTGTGCAGCGCCTGCCTGCCTCCTGCAACAGCGAGTCTTCATCTTCAAGTCACTCTCAATATCTCAAATGACACGAGCTGAGGATCAGCTGAACGAGGCAGAGTGGCCTATAGAGAGGCTGTCCTGGCCCTCGGCTCAATTCCAAATATCTGCGCTTTACTAATGTTTCCAGCATGAGTTTTGCTCACCTCCTGCTGTATCCTGTTACTGTTTCACATCACTGTGTGGAGCATTATGTAAGGAGTGAGAGACAGTATGAAATATTTGCTATTTTTCAAAGTAAATTACTTTGAAATAAACACGGTCTAAGAGGAGAAACGCAAATCGCACTGGCATGGTCCTTTAGTACTGAGAGCCTATCAGGTGGTCCTGTTTTCTTAAGAGTTATAGTATCCTGACAATTTAGATATAAAAATATTGTGATTCACTTATCTATTTTTGGGGCTATCAACCACAATCTACATTCAATAAGTGTCTGGTAAGTGCAACATATTGTCAGAGGACATTAACAATTCAGATTCACGTGAACAGTACGTAACACTGCATATATTCTTTGAAACATGAATGCATATAATTTTAAATACACAGTATAATGCTGATTTGACTATTTGAATTTAAGGCTTTATGATTTCACCAGATAATCTCATCTCAGAATTGTAGAAATAAACTGTAAACAGATAAATAAATATACAAAGGGATGTTATCCACACTGTAAAAACTCATAGCTCAGATGAGAATGGGAGGGAGCGAGAGAGATAAGAGGTCAAAAGGTCATCAAACAATCAGATCTTGATGTTGATCGGATTCTTTATTCCTTGTGGAGGACAGGTGTTGGCAGCATGTCATGTGGAGGACAGGTGTTGGCAGCATGTCATTTCCATGGCTGCAGTTCCACATCAAGTGTCTCAGGCTGCGCTTCTAGACCCTTTTCACAAACATGGCTGACGTACTTCTGCTTCGTCTTTGCAGAGTATAGTTCTCACCATTGGCAGCAATGTCATAAAAAGCCAACTGTCCGTTACACAACTTGGAACACAATGCAGATGTTGTCGTTGACACATCTTTCCGTTTCTGTACGTATGTATGTGGAAACTCAAAATGAGTGATCACAGACGTTAGCCGAGAGAAAGTTGGCTTTGTAACATTGCTGGCAAACCGATCTAAGTCCGTCAGCCATGTCTCTGAGAAGGGTCCATTTGTGGCAACTAATCAGAGGTGGTCCAGTCTACCTGACAACAGAGAGGGGGGGATTCTGCCCTCTTCCTTGTCCAGCCTTCAGCTAACTGATGCTGGCCCGCGGCGACTGCATCTTGTCCGGTAGCAGGACCTCCACAGTGAAGCTGACTCGCTTGGCCTGGAAGATGCTGTAAGTGTTGTCAAATCGCAGCACGTCTGGAAAGACACACAGAAGAGTTAGCAAGATGTATACTGCCCTCGCTGGGTGAAGACACTCAACAGCAAGACAAACTCCAACCAATAAGTACAGACAGTGATGATGACTCCATCCAATAAACACAGACAGTGATGATGACTCCATCCAATAAACACAGACAGTGATGATGACTCCATCCAATAAACACAGACAGTGATGATGACTCCATCCAATAAACACAGACAGTGGTGATGACTCCATCCAATAAACACAGACAGTGGTGATGACTCCATCCAATAAACACAGACAGTGGTGATGACTCCATCCAATAAACACAGACAGTGGTGATGACTCCATCCAATAAACACAGACAGTGGTGATGACTCCATCCAATAAACACAGACCGTGGTGATGTTGAAATTCCTTGGTCACAGAGAGATGTCAGTAAAAGTCACAGATTATGTAATGTGCCTTTACAGTTGTCATAAAGTATTCAACCACATAATGTTCCTACACACATTGAGTTTATCATCATGCTTCGATAACAATGGTTATCTTATCTATAGTTATCTATATGTTACAATGCCATATGTGTACCTTTTCATGTTAAAGGGAAGGTCTACTATTATATATTTTTCCCTTCAGGTGTTCGGCCCAACGCACTGAAAGTGATCATTGACGGGCCTCATTTGACGCGTGTCAAATTGATGCTTCTACGGTGCAATGCAGGTGTAGGAACGACTGCAGGTGTAGGTACGGATTCTGCTTGCCCTACAGAATCTGCTGCTCGCCCTACAGATTCTGCTCGCCCTACAGAATCTGCTCGCCCTACAGATTCTGCTCGCCCTACAGATTCTGCTCGCCCTACAGATTCTGCTCGCCCTACAGATTCTGCTCGCCCTACAGAATCTGCTCGCCCTACAGATTCTGCTCGCCCTACAGATTCTGCTCGCCCTACAGAATCTGCTCGCCCTACAGATTCTGCTCGCCCTACAGATTCTGCTCGCCCTACAGAATCTGCTCGCCCTACAGAATCTGCTCGCCCTACAGAATCTGCTCGCCCTACAGAATCTGCTCGCCCTACCGAAAGTGCTCGGCTCAGGGTCCACAATGGGGTCTAACCCATGGGGCTAACCCTAACCCATGGGTCTAACCCCGATTCATATTTTTAATGTCCATCATGTCTGATAACATCAGTAGCTTAGCGTCAACTTGTTAGCTAATCTAAAACTGTCGGCCATTTTGCCCACATTAATCCCACCATGTGCCATCAAATGCCTACCCGAGCAGATATTGAAGGCGAGCCATCTCTGCACTGACACAGGCACCAGATTAGAAATGCCAATAGTAGGCAGGCACACGTTTGTATGCTTTACAGATATCCCCATTAGTTTTCTATACATCCCGAGTTTACCTCAGTTTGAGGCGGAGACATGGTGCCATGTCTGTCCTCACTCTGCTCCCTCTAAAGCTCCAAATACTACTATAATAGTACATCTGAGCTGTGGAAGCAGCTGGACTAAACCATTTTTAGTAAGCAGACGGGGGGGATTCCTGTCTGCATGGTTAGGCTGCTTTTTGACAAAAACAACCGGGAAGCTAAAAATAAATCACATTTGTTCGTACATAGATGGTTTTAACTTGACGACATAAACGTTCTAAATTGGTCCTAGCTTACTTCCTGTTGCAGTGTTTGCTAATATAGCTAAGCTGACAGGAAATAAGCTAGGGTTCAAACTGTTCCCATAGCAACACAATCCAGTGAAAACTGTCTAGATTCCTGCCCAGCCATACTCACAGACAGGTCACTCACAGACAGCCTACTCGCAGACAGCCTACTCACAGACAGCCTACGCACAGACAGCCTACTCACAGACAGCCTACGCACAGACAGCCTACGCACAGACAGCCTACTCACAGACAGGTCACTCACAGACAGGACAGCCTACGCACAGACAGCCTACTCACAGACAGGTCACTCACAGACGGCCTACGCACAGACAGCCTACGCACAGACAGCCTACGCACAGACAGCCTACGCACAGACAGCCTACGCACAGACAGCCTACTCAAAGACAGCCTACGCACAGACAGCATACGCACAGACAGCCTACGCACAGACAGCCTACTCACAGACTCCTGGGTTTTGGCAGGTCAGTGAGCCGTCCTCAGGCACTAAGTGGGTGTTGTAGCGCTGGCTGAGCACCACCTCCTGCATCTGACCCGCCTTCTGCCGCTCGCCCTTCTTTGCCTTGACAAACACCCCAAAGCCGATGTCCGCCCCCTCCGTCGCAAACTGCCACCTACGCATGGACCAAGAGGACATCCATCAAATCTGGCTTTTCAGATTTTTCTATGGACTTACTTTAGGGGCCACTCGACTAAGATACCCAGCTGACCTGAGGACGCAGCCGGGGAAGAGGATCTCATACTCCAGCTGCTGAGAGGAACCTCGACTGACCGTCAGACACTGCTCATAGTCCACCTTCACATGGTCCCGCACATAGTAGGAGGTGGGAACCGGGCCTACATGGTTGATCTGGAACAGGGACACATACAGAACATGCAGAGAGTTAGGATGCGGCCGTTAAACTGTTCATGTGGGAAATGTAGAGTATGAAATGTTGGAATACTTTGAGGGGAGAGAAAAATGAGGATATAGAGAAAGCGTGACTTACTGTGTCTTTGAGGAATCATCTATCTATAACTGTTTCTACTTCCTTCGTCTGCACAAGATAAGCATCTTTAAACATTCAAGGCTTCGCCGTACAAACAAAAGCACAGTGTTTTCATTTCCAACTTCCTGTTTAATCATTTCAAACCAATCAAGTTCTGTGAAACCCTTGACAGCACTGTGAGGACATGGAGGGTCTGTCTAAAATGTGTGCTAGTGCAAACTTTGGGTCCTGAGATGGTGCCAGACTTTGCCATGAAATAAATAAATAACGAATATTTCCCCCCCAAACTCCTCGTATAGTAAAGCCTACAAAAACTCTAAATCTTTTCCTTTTAGCAGTCATTCACTAACTTCACCCATCTCTAATTGTGAGACTGCATGGTGAGATGAAGGACCCTCTGCCTTGTGCTTCACGTTGGAACAGAACTACACAAGACCCTGGAGGCTTGTCAGCGACTGGTATCAGACGAGTAGCAACATCCTCAGTTCAATAAGATCAACTTACATCAATAGCTATAAACTAGGAAAAACAATACAGTACGATGACAAGGACAAGAACAGCTAGTTCCCTCTGTCCATGCGATAAAAAACACACAAGGTCGAAAAAAGAAAAAGATTTGAGGCCGAGTCTCATTCCTTGAATCTTGAATGCGAGCCGCTCCAAAAAAGAAAACAAAACTCTCTCCTTCTCTTCCTCAGCCGTCTTGGGACCAGTAAGTGGGAAACTTTATCTAGAGAGATATAGTGACAAATGTGGGGTCAGTTTTCTCATCTAGAAGATGACCGATTAGCGAGCGACTACTCAAGCTGCTGGTGTTTGCAGTCAAAAGGCTGCCAGCTGCAGGGAACTAACGCATCCGATGGCTGCAGAAACAACTGCTGGGAACTAACGCATCCGATGGCTGCAGAAACAGCTGCTGGGAACTAAAGCATCCGATGGCTGCAGAAACAGCTGCTGGGAACTAAAGCATCCGATGGCTGCAGAAACAGCTGCTGGGAACTAAAGCATCCGATGGCTGCAGAAACAGCTGCTGGGAACTAAAGCATCCGATGGCTGCAGAAACAGCTGCTGGGAACTAAAGCATCCGATGGCTGCAGAAACAGCTGCTGGGAACTAAAGCATCCGATGGCTGCAGAAACAGCTGCTGGGAACTAACGCATCCGATGGCTGCAGAAACAGCTGCTGGGAACTAAAGCATCCGATGGCTGCAGAAACAGCTGCTGGGAACTAATGCATCCGATGGCTGCAGAAACAGCTGCTGGGCTAAAGCGGTTTGATGGTGCACCTGGTGCCCAGGCCATATTTTCAAGGGCGGCCCATGCTGGATTCATTGTAATCATTGTAACCACTGGTTGCAATCTGCAACCTCACCACTAGATGCTGCCCAAAACTACACACTGCACTTTTAACAGCTCTAACATTTTGGGATGCAGTGTTGCAGAAAACGAAACTCCCATGTCATAGTGTTTACTTCTAACATCTAACATTCTTCTACACATTTAACATTTTCTATCATTTCTGCCTCAGACAACAAACATTTGGGAGCCACAGGAAGAACTGGTGAGATGGGGGGGATTGACAAATATCAAGGTTGGCCAAATTTAAGCTCTTAATACGGTGTCTGGAGTGTGATGTCAGCCAGGCGAGTCACGGGGATGTCCCTCAGCTGTCCTCAGATGTCCCTCAGCCAAGCAAAGCTACTAGTCTTCTAACTACAGCAGATCTGGAGTCGCACTACGCAACGCAAACTATAATCAAACTAGCAACCCTGGCATCAAGGCAGGAGTCACAAGCCATGCTCACACCAACATCTGAGTAAATAAATAAAAGACGTAAGCAGCTACACAGCCAGCCGGCTTATTTCAGCAAAGGGTTGAGGGGGTCTATAGGTCATTCTGACTGCTACAGGTGGACCGATCGTGCTGTGACTGCACTTGTATCCGTTACACCGACTGCTGCTACGTGTGTCTGACAATGTTTGTGATCAGAAAAGTTGCCCCAGCTTTAAATACAATTGGCTATATAGCTCTCTGAGTTTACCTTCTGAGTAATGTTACACAACAAAGTAAAACTGTTACAATTTGTATACACACAGTATATAATCACTTCTGAGCCAGTCTGTGCCATCTCTTGAGGGAATGTTTGGCATTTGGGGGAGGAAGAAAAAACAGGAACACGACAGACAGGTGTTCAGTTCAAGGTGGGACACTCAAGGAAAGCCAGTAATGCCGCATTCCATTTGCACTGGGAACTATACATATACTACAGTTGAGTGACGCCACACCCGAGTTGAGCGGGTTCCAGTAAAACAGAATCTACAAGGGTTAGCTCAGGCCAAGCTAGCTTGTTAGCAATAACAGTTGATAATGCATTATGGGGGATTTTGCGCATACAAACACTGTAGCAAAATGTCGACACAGATAGAGGTTAGATAGTACTGTGTGTACGACTGACTTTGTGAGACACATAAGACAGAAGTGCTAATAAACCATGTAAACTGCAGCTTTCACTACTGTTGCTCCGTGAGCTGCCGTCTTGGATTTTGAGATCTGCGTTGGTGAGGTTCCCCCAAATTTCAAAGTAGGAAATCCCAGGTCAGGTGACATCGCGGGGCGCTCCCGACCTTTGAACTGGGAGATTCCTAGTTCCCAGTGCAAATGGAATGAAAATACAAGCAAGTGCCAAGTGGGGAGATGGTTCATTGACCCCAGCGGAAAAGCCCCAGGTGAGGTCAACATGTCAGCTGTCAAAATTTAGACTGAGGTCTTACAAATGGGGCGGAGTTTAAGGTTAATAAATCTGATCAAAGGATAATTTCAGTTTAACTACTTATAATAGGCCTGTCTGGAGTGGCTTGCCTGAACTTGCCAATCTTTGAGTCACTGCTCTCCAAATATTGATAATATGTCAAAATGATGACAGTAAAAAGCAGTACCTGTAACGGATACTTGTTTCTTCTGATTTATCGGCCCACCTAGTAACAGCGGGAGAATCCTCACCCATAGGGGGCAGCGTGGTCTGCTAATGGTAATGCAGACTGACTCACCCAGGTCCGACAGCGGGGGTCTCCATCAGGATCCGTTAGTTTGCCCCCGTACATAGCAGGCAGCTCCTCTGGGTCGATGTACTTCAGTATCGTCTCCTGCCAGTTGTCTGCACAACCACAGATCAAACAATGGAGGTGAGAGAGAGAGACAGACACACAGACAAAGAGATAAACGGAGAGAGGGGCACACACACACACACACACACACACACACACACACACACACACACACACACACACACACACACACAGAGAGAGGTTATTCATTCCATTTTGGGGGGGAAATCCACGGAGAAGCTGGTGAAGCTGCTTTTAGTACGGTAATTACACTCCCAGTTACTAGAATAAACTTCCAGATTCCCTGACATGTGACTCCCACTGTCCCTTCTTTTAAAAGTAGACACAAAACATTGCTGTTCTGTGGCCTTTTGCTAAATCATCTGCATGTAGGTGTAACAGGTGTTATTATTGGTATTATGTATTTATTTTATATAGGTTTTACTGTGCTGTAGTGGTGCCTGGAGAAGCAGCAAGGATAATAATAAAATGTTTTATTAATATCCTTACTTACCTAGTTTCTCTTTCTTTCCAATGTCATTTTATGAGTTGATCATGTCATTTTTACTTCACAACAAATTCAAATTTCTTTTTTCTGTTTGTGCTGTGATTTGTTTGTTTTTTGTTTTTCCATAATGGCTTTGCAGAAGAGATTAAAGATGGCGGACGCCATTCTCTCACCCCCCAGGATGAAGATCTTTTGCCGCGTATTCTCACACAGGAAGTGCTTGACAAGGTTGTAGGCCACCGGGAAGAGTTTAGGGGCTGCAGGCAGAAAAAGAGGCTGTTAACCCGGCTTCAACCGACAGGTGCAGATACCATTAGGAGCATTGATACAGTTCCCAGAAAATGAACTACCCCTTTAAGATCAGGATGAGAACAGGATAACAGCAGCGTCCAAAACAAAAACGTAGGAAAAAAATCAATGAATTCCTCATCTGAATTATCATTCCTTTAACCTGCATCAAGGAGTTTTTTTTTTTTGGGTGCCCCCGACCGACCAGAGGAGGCGCTGGTGCAGCGACCAGGACACGTGTATACATTTGGCAACCCAGTTTAGATGAAACCACGCCCTGAACTCATTTGATTGGTCGCCTCCCCCTGACAACCATGCAGGCACCGGTCAAAGAGAACTCTTTCCCCGAAGTGGAGTGTGTTTTCCCCGTTGCATAACGAAGCCGGGATGCGCTGCCCCCGCGCCTAGTTCTCCGAGCCACACATCTCCAGGGGAAGGAGAAACAGGGGGCAACGGGGAAAACACACTCGACTTTGGGGAAAGAGTTCTCTTTCAGCGGCTGACTGTTCGGGGTGCAGCGGAGTCGCCTCTGCTGTTTACGGTAGTTTGTTGTCAATGGTGGCGGGGGACACTGACGTGTATGGCGGGGAAATGGTGTGTGCGTGTGTGCATCTCGCTTTGGCGGATGAGTTCGGAGGAGTGGCTTGGTTGGCAGGGTGGCAAGGCGTAGTTGCGGCGACCAATCAAATGAGTTCGGGGCGTGGTCTCATCTAAACTGGGTTGCCAAAAAGTATACACGCGACCAGGACACATACCCTTAAGCCGGTTTCTCACCCGCGGACACGGCCAGTTGTGCCTGACACGAGGGCTCGAACCTGCCACCGCACTACATGGACACCCCCTGCATCAAGGATTACCTGCTCCATCTACATACCCAGTGATGGATGTAAAACATACCTTTAATGACAAACAGTCTTTTCAGAACCTCTGGGTAGTTTTCTTCAAACATCTGGAGGAGCTGGTGATGCAGAGGAACACATTTGGAGGTGCTGCTGACCAACTTACTTCAAGTCTTACTTTAGTGCATGTGTGTGTGTGTGTGTGTGTGTGTGTGTGTGTGTACCTCTCCAAATGTCTCAATGGCAGGTTTCCACAAGTGTTTGAGACCCAGACCTTCAACATCAAATATCATGGTGACTGCTTCCACGTTCCTCCCCAGCTAGAGGAAAACAAGAGTGATGGACAGAGACAGAGAGAGAGAGAGAGAGAGAGATATGATTAGGCAGAAATCATTGCTGTAACCTGTACAGTTTAACTGGGGATGTGTGTGGTGGGCATGGCTGATTATGAGGGGTGGTGGGAGTAACAAAAAAGTAAATAATAATCTTGATAATCTTGAAAATAAGCGCGATGAAATTGTGAGATTACCCTCTCGGACTGCAGCGTGCACTCCTTCTGCAGAAGCTCACAGTCTCGGATCTTGGACTTGATGAAGTCTTGCTTGGCGGCGGACAGGAAGAGGCCTTTGGGATCCATGGGTCCGATGATATCGTACCAGATGGGACTGCCCTCGTGGTCATGGCCGCACATCCCTCCCGACAGATACTTCTCTATCACCTGGAGGCGGCAACGGACATTTTCAGCAACGGACATTTCCATGTCCAACAGCGCAGGGTGTGAACAGGATTAGCCGTGGACTGAGGCTATTTGCTAAGATGCTGACCGTTAAATAGATATCCACTCAAAAGGTAATGAGGGACAGCGTTATTTCACAGTGACTTTAAGTGCACTGAACCTATTGGGAACCAAAGGTTAAGAGAGTTTTACCTCTGGCGGACGCCATTCTGTCGTTATTGTGTCTACTTTCATCTGTTTCCGGAACTCCAAATGCTGGAAGGAAAGACAGGTGCTTGTTAACATCAGTAAAAGTGTTTAATTTTTTAATTTTTTTGTATCACATATTTTTATTGAATTTTAAATTGCAGAAACAATCGTGTTTCATATTGTTAATGAGTTTGTGGAGCACACAGACATACAGTAGAATGTGTTTTTTTGTTTTTATCTTTCCCTTTTTTTAAATAAAGTTTTTACTGCTCCTTCTCCCAAATTGTACTGCCAATTCCCTCTCCTGTCCTGGCCGTTGCTCCACCCCCTTTGCTGATCTGGGGAGAGTTGTAGACTAGCACATGCTTCCTCCAATACATGTGCAGTCGCCAACCGCTTCTTTTCACCTGACAGCGAGGTGTATCACCGCAAGGACGTAGCACCAGGGAGGATCACGCTGGGGGGGGGGGGGGGGGGGGGGGGGCGAGGACTGCCGGTGAGGCTCCTCGCTGTCAGGTGAAAAGAAGCGGCTGGTGAGCTCACATTTTATTTTATTTTTTTATTTGACCTTTATTTAACCAGGAAGGGGAACTCATTGAGATTAAAAATCTCTTTTACAAGAGAGTCCTGGCCAAGACAGGCAGCAGCACAGTGACATGGTTCCGACATATATAACAAACAATTATAACAAATATGACAACATATAACAAAATAAAACACTAGGAAGCACAGTTAACATCATTCATAGCATCTGCAGGCAGAGTTGGACGTTTCAAAATCTATCATTAGCGATTTAAAAGCATTTAACGAGACCAGCTCTCTGAGAATCAGGCTGTTTTGTAGCTGGTTCCAGGAGGAAGGCGCAGCATACCTGAAAGCCTTTTTCCCAAGCTCGGTACGCACTCTAGGGACAGATAGTAACAGAAGCGCCTGTGTGCGTAGACGGTAACCTCCTGATTCTTTTCGATCAATGTATGCCTGTAAATATGCTGGGAGTAGACCAAGGATAGCCTTGTAAATAAAGGTGTACACATGAATCGGAGGAAGCATCTGATAGTCTGCAACACGGGGGCTCGAACCTGCGACCCTCGTGCTGGTAGGCAGGGAATGGACCGCTGCACTACCCACACCCCCCAGATCAGCACATGCAGACTTAAGTAGCTTAGACAAAGCAAAACCCGCCCCATCAGCAGGAGGAGGATCAATGGTACACAGAGTTGTACACTACACACACTCACATGCGCACACATAACACACACAAAGGGAAAAAGAAATGTTCCACATATAGCCCATTTATGTTCATATACCGACTTCTTAAATACAATTGTTTGATATGGCACATTTCAGAAACAATTTGTTACAATAAAAATTTGCCATGTTAAATATTGTTAATGATAATGTGCTGGGACAAACTGTAGACATGGAGCCCTCATGTGTGGAGGACCTCCAATATGGCTGCCAGAGAAAGTGCAACTGTGACCCCCCCAATGAGTACACAGCATTCCACTTATTCCTATCTACACCTTATCCTCTGCTGCTGTAAAACCTCTGTTTCCTCACAGGGGTCATAAAAGTTTAATCTCATCTAATCTCTCATCTACAACCATTCTTGAGTTGATGTATGTGCTGCTGCTGGACTAATGACACTTTCACAAGCAGCACCTTGACGCAAGACAAATCAGCCGGCGCCCCTGCTTTCAAAAGACAATGGTGGTGCAATAAACAATTTGCATGGACTTTGTGGCATTTCTGTAAAAGCTCCACACATGCAGGTGTAGGCTACATGCAGGTGTAGGCTAGATGCAGGTGGAGGCTACATGCAGGTGGAGGCTACATGCAGGTGTAGGCTACACGCAGGTGGAGGCTACACGCAAGTGGAGGCTACACGCAGGTGGAGGCTACACGCAGGTGTAGGCTACATGCAGGTGGAGGCTACATGCAGGTATAGTATAGACTACATGCAGGTGGAGGCTAAATGCAGGTGGAGGCTACATGCAGGTGGAGGCTACACGCAGGTGGAGGCTAAATGCAGGTGGAGGCTAAATGCAGGTGGAGGCTAAATGCAGGTGGAGGCTACATGCAGGTGTAGGCTACATGCAGGTGTAGGCTACATGCAGGTGGAGGCTAAATGCAGGTGGAGGCTACATGCAGGTGTAGGCTACATGCAGGTGGAGGCTAAATGCAGGTGGAGGCTACATGCAGGTATAGTATAGACTACATGCAAGTGGAGGCTAAATGCAGGTGGAGGCTACATGCAGGTATAGTATAGACTACATGCAGGTGGAGGCTAAATGCAGGTGGAGGCTACATGCAGGTGTAGGCTACATGCAGGTGGAGGCTACATGCAGGTGGAGGCTACATGCAGGTGGAGGCTACATGCAGGTATAGTATAGACTACATGCAGGTGGAGGCTAAATGCAGGTGGAGGCTACATGCAGGTGTAGGCTACATGCAGGTGGAGGCTACATGCAGGTGGAGGCTACATGCAGGTGGAGGCTACATGCAGGTGGAGGCTACATGCAGGTATAGTATAGACTACATGCAGGTGGAGGCTACATGCAGGTGGAGGCTACATGCAGGTGGAGGCTACATGCAGGTGGAGGCTACATGCAGGTGGAGGCTACATGCAGGTGGAGGCTACATGCAGGTGGAGGCTACATGCAGGTGGAGGCTACATGCAGGTGGAGGCTACATGCAGGTGGAGGCTACATGCAGGTGGAGGCTACATGCAGGTATAGTATAGACTACATGCAGGTGGAGGCTAAATGCAGGTGGAGGCTACATGCAGGTGGAGACTACATGCAGGTGGAGGCTACATGCAGGTGGAGGCTACATGCAGGTGGAGGCTACAATACAGCAGCTTTAGACATGGGTTATCCTGGACAACAGTGTGGAGAGTCACCTTTCGCAGCATGGCCTCAGACTTCTGGAGGTTGAAGTTTCTGGCTGTGAAAAGGATCAGGGGGAAAAAAGAGTGAGAAGAGAGGAGGAACGTGCAAGCAATACACACAGAAATCCATTGTCCATAATAACTGATGTGAAATATTAAAATGTGTTTTTGACAACATCTAAATTAGTCTAAAACACAGCATGCTATTACAACACACTGCCTTTGCTAGAAACCATCACTATTGGTAGAAACATGACTGATCGAAACACTTGACACACCAGATCAAAATGGCCCCAGTGGAGAAAACATCTTTGGTGCTGCTGGTGCGAAACACATTCCCCCCACAGGCATCCGCGACCCACTCAAAACGGCCCCGCGACCCACCAGTTGAGAAACCCTGATGTAGACAACCTTAAGGTGTGTTTACAAAGAGGGTGAGCAGCATCGTCTTGATTGCGGGTGAACCTGCTAACACTAGGCCTCCTAGGGCTATACGAGGGATCAGTGTTGCTCAACAAACTGCTGACTGGGGGGCCACTTTATAATGGGACCCTATGGAGCCAGCCTTGAGTGTCTCACTCTAGCAGGCTGTGCTTTTGACTAAATTCACTTCTTTTTAAAAACGGCGACAGTTCACACAACTTCAACATGATACACATATATTATACATCAGACCCGTGAGCTACTTCTACTCTCACTCAGAATGTCAATATAAGCGATGTGATGTATCGTTTTTGAAATATTCACGTTTGTTTGGCACAACTCATACTAGTTAACTGCTGTGGTTGCGCATTTCCAGGTGGTCGTGATGTCGTCGCGCTGATTCGTCCGATTGGAAAACCAATAAGATGGACAAGACTAGTTAAAACAAGCCAATCACTCCGTCAGTAAAGTGGTGATGGGGTTGCCAAGGTCTTAAATGATCAGACGTTCTGCCTGACAGCACGACTGACCCAGAATAGAGTGGACACACAGCATCTAATACTCTATCTAAGGTGATTAGCTCTGCAGACGGCAGCTAGCTGACAGCAACACTGACAGAGGCAACAACAACCACCCAACAGCCTGCGCTGCTGCCGGGAACTCAGACAACGCACACAACTCTGCCACGAATCACATTTAATGTTCCATTTTGCCTCCTCAGATTGAAAGTATATATTTCTTTAAATTTTATTGAAGCAAAAAAAAAAAAAAAAAAAAAAAGATTCAAAATGTTAAACTCAAACGTGATATCTCGGACCCCACTGGTCCAGTTCTGAAGTGATGGACGGCCCATTTTGGCTCTGTGTTCTGGTGTGTGTAAAAACGCCACAGGAATCCCTAATAAGGGCAAGATAGTTACATTAGAGGTCCAAATGTCCAACTTTGAAACGCCAAAAACTGTTACGCCACCGGTTTGAATTTGGACTCAACTTAAAGTTAGTATTAACTGGCCCAAGGAGCACCTGCATCCTTTGTGGAATGACATCATCATTACTCTTGCCTTGTAGTATTTATTTACCAGGTTGTGCCAGAATTTGATCTTGAGAACAAAGCAACATTTGAATGAAGATAAAAGAGAAGCCCAGGACAGGACAACATGTCAATATGTCCCTTTCTTGATGTTTGGGGCCAGATGCCCTGCCTCAGGGCAAGACTGAAACAAAGACAGTTTAGAATAAATACACAGTCCTTCAAATATTTGACAATTAACCAAACGTCTATATATTAAGGCTATTTGCAGTGTATTAGTTTGAGTTCTCTCTGAAAGGACTAAGAGCAGGGAACAAATTTGTGGGTTTTATTCATTTAAAGCCGTTGACAATAGAGAGCCAAAGTGGAACGTTTATTTTCCCACAGACATTTCGTAAAATGCTTATAAAAAGTGTTTTACTTGTTCAAACCAAACGGTACATATATGATTAGAAACAGGAGAGATCGCATAACATTTCACTTGGACCAAAACATAACAAAATTTGGCTTTAAAGAAAATATTTCTATGGTTGGTTTTGGCCTGAGTGAAATGTTCTATGGTCTCTCCTGATTCTAAATATAGCTGAACCGTTTGGTTTGACCAAGTAAAACTCTTTTTATAAGCATTTTATGAAATGTCTATGGGAAAATAAATTGCCTAAGAAAATCTCTGGTACAGTGCTGAAGCAGGAAGTGATTCCCCCCCATATTTCATTTGAGTTAAATTCAGATTATTGAAACAGGATTAGCCTGACCAGTTTTACTTGTTTAACAAGCTGAAGCATATGCTCTGCCTGTGATTCAAGAAAAGTCTGCCTTTTTATTTCATATTAATTAAATTCAGACTATTGAAACTGGATTAGCATGACCAGGTTAACTTGTTTTATTATTATTATTATTATTATTATTATTATTATTATTATTAACTTGTTTAAAAACATATAGGCATGTAATTCAAGATAAGTCTGCCTTTTATTTCATATTTCATACATTTCATACATTCATTTTCATAATAAGACTTTCTGAGCATGACCAGTTTGACTTGTTTAAATTTAAAAACATATAGGCCTGTAATTCAAGTCTGCCTTATTTCAATTGGTTTTTAGCCCTAGTTGCACTTCTGTGCACTTTTTTGTTCATTTGAGGTTTATAACAGTGCATGAAGGTATTGTGTATTAAATGAATGCGCTATTTTTTGTGCAATAAATTTGAGTGGTTTAAAAAAAAATCTGAAATTTGGGTCGTGACTTCATGACAAGGAAAATAGTGGGTCCTGAGGCTACACCAGTTGAGAACCACTGGTCTAGACTAACCGTTACTGTTAAATTGAAACTAGTTTAGTTTGACACTAGAGCTGTGTCTTTAGTAAAATCTACACTAACCGTTACATTGAAACTAGTTTAGTTCGACACTAGATCTGTGTCTTTAGTAAAGTCTACACTAACCTTTACTGTTACATTGAAACTAGTTTAGTTTGACACTAGAGCTGTGTCTTTAAGTCTACGCTAACCGTTACTGTTACATTGAAACTAGTTTAGTTTGACACTAAGCTGTGTCTTTAGTAAAGTCTACACTAACCGTTACTGTTACATTGAAACTAGTTTAGTTTGACACTAAGCTGTGTCTTTAGTAAAGTCTACACTAACCGTTACTGTTACATTGAAACTAGTTTAGTTTGGCACTAAAGCTGTGTCTTTAGAAACTAGTTTAGTTTGTCAACCCTGATGTCAGAGTTCAGTGAGATAGACCTTTTATACTGAACTCTGACGTCAGGGTTAGGAGTTGTAAAAAAGCTCTACCTCACTGAACTCTGGTACAATCTTGCACAATCAGATCAGGAAACCTTCTCTTAAGGTGGCACACCCACTACAGTGGCACACCCAATGAAAAGACAATGATAGATTGAATTGCCACCATATAACTTGAACCTGTCAAGTCCAAGTTCTTTACATTTATCTGCAGAGTCATCTGGGAATTGGCACACATACAGTTTGCTCAGTTTGTTCCTCTCAGTAACTAAATAAAGAGGAAGAGGAAGTTTGGACGTTTCTTATTATAGGCCCTTTTCACATCGTCACACAGTAACAGCTTCCACATTGAGCAACTGGTGCATTACAACTTTATTTTTGCAAAGAGCAAACTTTAGCTAGAAATCTTGCAGCCTGTCTAGTTTAGATCCAGGGGTCTACAAAGAAATAGTCTTTATTTCATCAGTGGTGATTTTGGGAAGGTTGTGTGCAGCGATTTACTGAAGGCTGGCAACAGGAAGTTGTAATGCATCCGTTTCTCAATGCAGAAGCGGTTACCATGACGATGTGAAATGGACCTATTGAAAGCTGGAGTGTTGAAGAGTGTCAGCTCATACTCCAGATCTGTTTCATTAAAGTCAAGCCAGTTCCTATACATTTCCATAGTCACTATTTCATTGAGTTTTGTGGCCCTTCTTTCTACCGGTCACTCATACAGGAGTCATCACTCTAACCCTGAGATGCAAATCCCTCTCTCCTACCGCTGCTTCCAACAGCTTGTAAATCATGAAATCCTCACAGGGAAACACAACCACGGTTACAAGCCAATCAATTTGATTATTTGGAGAACGATAAACTCAAACAGGTTCCCCTGGAGCTATGGGCGATAATCTGAGACATTTTATTTTTCCATTTTGCTGCTCTATATCGACAATTGATATAACACAAGTAAAGAGTGATTCATTCGATCTATTCCCAGTTCACCAAAGTGTTTACATTTGCCGTTCTTAACTCCCGGTGTCTGCTAGCTCTTTCCTCTGCTGCACAGGAAGCGATGTGTTTTACTCTTCTGGCTTGTTTGGAATAAACACTAGAAGAAGAAGTGGGCAGTTAGCAGCGATAGCCACCATGGCTAAACAGACACAAGAGAAACTCAACCTGCAGCAACAGAAAGTCCAAGGAAAAAAAGACGTCCGTACGGCATTCTTTCTACCAAGATTCCCCCCAGCGCAATACTACTTGTGTGATTATTTATCGATCCCCATGAGGTCAGAGGTCAGGGTCATTATGACTGCTGACCCTGAGCCTTCTTGGGGTTATTTGATTTACAGTGAATCAATAAGATGGGCAGGCTGCACTTTCCTCTCTCCCTTCCCACAGCTTCAGTGAGACATGAAACCCACGCAGCAATGGCCTATGCATTCACGCAGGAATAGCCTGCGCATTCAGGCAGGAATAGCCTACGCATTTCGCTGTAAAATAACTTGAAATCATTCAGAGCATACAGCGCCCCCAACAGGCCGCCATTGTCCAGGCTGGGAACATTAACCCTGACCTGCCAGTTGGGAAACAGGTGCTTAGTGTTCTCTGTGGTTAGTCAGTAAGGCCTCATTACCAAAACAATACACACACAGAGACATACAATACAGTACAGTACAGTACAGCAGGCTGCCCTCACTAACACTAATTAAGACTCATTCCCTCAATTCAGTGTTGTAAAAGACCTGGAAACCCTGTTGTAAAAGACCTGGAAACCCTGTTGTAAAAGACCTGGAAACCATGTTGTAGAAGATTTCTCTAAAAGATGAAGACGAAGTGAAGGAACATGCAGCGCGGTTCGGTCTGTCGCTGTCTAGCTTTAATGCGATTAGCCCTAGATTAGGATGAGACACAAGAGTACGCCAGCCATCTGCTCCACCAGGCCTTTAACAAGAACGACTTCCCATTTCCCCCTCCAGTCTGAGCGTGTAACCTGCACCTCCACCGCCCCTGCACCTCCCTCCCCTGCACCTCCCTCCCCTGCACCTCCCTCCCCGGGGGAAAGCAGAGGCCGAGGAGTCCCGGTCAGATTCAGTCTGAAACAGAGCCGGACATACGATCACGTCTGCTCATCGGTGTTGGCGTGAGTGAGCAAGCAGCCGTGGAAAGGAAGAGTACAAGGATGTCCGACTCGAGCAGGACTGTTACCTTGCTTGATATTTTACAGTGTTACTGTGTTCAGATTTAAAAGTATCGTCTCAAGCAGAGTCGCTCTCGTCTTAACCAATCTCAACCGCATGTTTCACAGACATGTTTCATCCATTGACTGGTTTCATCACATCCTGTCATGTGACAGCTGCTTACAAACCACTGCAGCTTCTCCTTACTGCACAAGCATGGAGACACAGACAGTTTGGACAGACTCATGGAGACACAGTTTGGACAGACTCATGGGGGGACACAGTTTGGACAGACACATGGGGACACAGACCGTTTGGACAGACACATGGGGACACAGACCGTTTGGACAGACTCATGGAGACAGTTTGGACAGACTCATGGAGACAGACCATTTGGACAGACTCATGGAGACACAGACAGTTTGGACAGACTCGTGGAGACACAGACAGTTTGGACAGATTCATGGAGACACAGACAGTTTGGACAGACTCATGGGGACACAGACAGTTTGGATAGACTCATGGGGACACATACAGTTTGGAGAGACTCATGGGGACACAGACAGTGACACAGTTTGGACAGACTCATGGACACACAGACAGTTTGGACAGACGCATGGGGACACAGTTTGGACAGACTCATGGACACACAGACAGTTTGGACAGACTCATGGGGACACAGACAGTTTGGACAGACTCATGGGGACACAGACAGTTTGGACAGACTCATGGGGACACAGACAGTTTGGACAGACTCATGGGGACACAGACAGTTTGGACAGACTCATGGACACACAGACAGTTTGGACAGACTCATGGGGACACAGACAGTTTGGACAGACTCATGGGGACACAGACAGTTTGGACAGACTCATGGGGACACAGACAGTTTGGACAGACTCATGGGGACACAGACAGTTTGGACAGACTTTTTCTCTGTCAATGCATGCAAATAAAAAGCATGCAGGTCATCACTGATTCACAGGAAAGGCGAGGGGTTATATAGCGCGACTTGTTGCTTTAGTTCACGTCACGTACGCGGCCGGGTGCACGGTTGGTTTTCATGCTTACCTCTGAGCCACCGTAGCAGGAAGTGGTCATGCTGGGCGGGAAGTTGAGGAAGAATGTCTTGTATCCTCTCTCGAAACTTTCAAAAAAGGAAGACAGAAAGTAAAGTGTTTTGAGAGACTTGACCGCATACAGGCAACACAGAGGATTTCAACACATGAACACAGAGCTGGAGAGGAAATCTTCACCCTGGAAAACAACAGTCTTGAGAAACAGTGTTTGTACTCTCTCTTCACTGCAGATCATCAGGTTCCACGACCTAAGCCAGCTACAGCGGGTGTAATCTGGGAGCCCAGAGTCTGTGGGTCTAACGACAACAGACTCTGGCTTCCCAGATTGCAGCGGCTGGGACTGGATGCCTGATCATTTGACATGCTCCAAGCTGAAAATGGTCACCATTTTTTTTTTTTTTTTTTGCACCAGTACAAAACCCACAGGACACATGTAAGTTCCAGCTTCGAGGACTAAACACTCACGTTGCCTTTAATCTGAGAACTACAGTAGTGCCTATTGCAGGACTATATAGCCTACATTTTAGGTTACTATATACAAACTACGCATCTCGCACACTCAAATTCCTAGGCGCAGCCGCCCTGCAGCTCGCAGACACAGCTCGGTCACTGCGCGGCCTCGCCCATAGTTCGGCTGCTGCATGGCCTCGCCTGCCCTATTGCCATGTGCGGGTGTTCACAAAATATTGTTGGCCGTTGCCCTTAAGCTTACATGCACACTGGTGTGTGTGTGTGTGTGTGTGTGCGCCCCTTAAGTTTACATCCATCAGTCTTATGACATCACTGATATCAGTGTCTTATGACATCACTGATGACATAATCATCAGTGATGTCACAATGCACAATTGCTCAAGTGACATCACTGATGACATCATCAGTGGGATAAAAATTGAAACAGAGATTGCCCACATTGCCAAAGTTATAGATAAACTACAAGTATTTATACTATAGGGATATCACAGTGATCCTACATGTGGCCCACCATAGGAGATTAAGAAAAATACCAAAAGTGTTTATAATACACTTACAGTATTTATAATACACTATGGGAATATTAGTTATACCATAGGATATTAAGAAAAATACAATTGAACTATTTCACTATAAAGTATTGAGAACAACAGATAGACTAAGTCCCTATAGGAATATTATAATGATACAGTAAGAGATTAAATAATTAAATACCATACAACTATTTACAATATGTGTAGCCTATTATTAGGATATTATAGTGATACCATGGGGATTTTTTAAATACCAAAAAGCACGATAATTGCTATACAAACTCACTACTGAGCCCTATCGGCATATTATTTATAGGAATAATATTTACAGTATGAGTCGACACATTTTAGAAAAAATGAAAAAGCAAGGCAACCTACGCAGGCAAATCCCGCGGTGTCAGCTCAGCATCACACAGCCCGTGTCAACAGCGATATGAAAACCTTTATTATATTTATTTTGTAAGCAATAAACTCACCTGCTGCAGCGCTTCTGCCTGTTTGGGGCTGAGGTCTCCCACCCGGCCGCTCATGGCCGCGATCACACACTAAATACCTGCAAACTGTACGCGCAGCACGCTTTCGTTTCATGCGTCGGTGTGTGTGTGTGTGTGTGTGTGAGGGGGGGGGGCGACAGAGACAGAGGTGCGTGTGTGTGCGGGATGGGGGCAGAGCAGACAGAGACAGAGGTGCAGGTGTGTGTGTGTGTGTGTGTGTGTGTGTGATGCTCAGGCGGGAGCGCAGTGGCTGCCTGTCAGTTGTCATGTAACTAAAAAAAAAAAAGTAAACACGCCACACGCCCCGCCCAGAGCCCCGCCCATCGAGGTGTGCGGCAGGCTCAACCAAAGATAGGATAAAATGTGAAGAGGTATCTCTGAGAGGAGAATGAAGCACCGAGTGTAAGCGCTACTGTTTACTTTGCTGGTAATTTAAGTAGAAGTTGAACTCTACTTAAGTAACACTAAAAAGTAGCTAATCTAAAATATCCTCAGAGTAACGGTTTCTTAGTTGCGTTTTTAGAAATGACAATGTTAGATTTAATATTTCCCATGTGATTTCAAAGGAAACAGGTCAGAGTTCAGAGTAGATTATTTTCATTGGGAAATCTGGAAATTATAAACTGAAGTGCCCAAGCAAATTAAAGCCAGATTATTGTGAATGACTAGCCCGGCATCCTGAATCCTTCATATAAATAGTACTAACAACTGCTGGGGCTGGATATAGTGAATCACTATCATTTGCAATCACAGTAAAGTGAGGAAATGTTGGCTAATTTGTTCCTTCCACCCTTGTCAGGTATTAACCAGTGGTGGAAATTGCCAGGTTTTACAATTACCAGTGGGTTTTACTCTGTGAACCCTACTTACACAGGATGGGGGTTCCCGGACATGGCGCTTACGCTTTCTGGATGCTTGGCTGTTGTTTTTTTTTACACTCAGTACCATTACAGCTACGTAAAACAACAATGCAATTACACGATACAGCGCCACAGTGATCAAATCCAGCGCACCTGGGAAGCAAAACATGTCATGAAATACTCAAACTCCCAAGGGTCCTGTCCTGGCACGCTTCTCCTCTCCTAAATTCGGCACAGGCTGTGGAAAGACTGCTTTTAAACGGTTGTTTCACGCAGGAATATACACCCCCGACCATACGACTGTAATATAGATACACAGACACACATATTACTGTAGATATAACATCTACTAGTTCGGATCTGCAATTGGACATCAGAGACGGGTAAGAGAGCGTTTTAACCACTTGATACCCCCGATTTTGGATACTAACGTTATGTGACGCTGTTTTCGGAGAGGAGCGGAGGAACAGCAGAACATATGGGGCTAGCTTCCCATCAGGTCACAGGATTTTGTGGTATGTTTAAATTACAATGCAACGACGCCACTTTTTTTTGATGTCTTGAACATTATGGGGACTGTTTCCATCATGCACTTGTCATAGGTACCTCAAACAAATCCATATCTTCCTCTCCTTGATGTCCGATGGAAATCTGTAAAGCAAGTCATTGTTTTCTTCGTTATAATGGTCAATCAGATACAAATTATAGTAATGCTACATCCATCAATAATTCAATCAATCAATCATCCATCCATCCATTAACTATCATGAGCAAACCCAACAGTAAACTACATTCAATTTTGGTACGCATAATCCCAGAACTTCCAGGGTGGCTGCTATTTAATAGCTGCTTTTCTGTCCTACATGTATGCTACACAAATTTGTGATGGCAATTGTACCCAAATCATTTTAAGAAAAGACAAAGGAAAATAACATGCATTTATTTTGTTTATGATCTGATTTATGTTTATGATTGATTATATGAAGATAGACTTCTTCTTGGCATGATGGCATCAGTGCTGGAGCCTATCTCTATACAGCCCAATGGATTCTAGTGATACTTCTGCTTACCTTCAAGATCATCTTGAATCTTGCAAACATCATGTTGACACAGAGCCTGGGAGGGAAAAGAGTTTTGTGATAGACCATGTGCGTGTTAGTTTAGTTGCAGAAAACGTGTGCAAATAGATGTTAACCCTGCACATGTGCAAATAAAAAAACATAACTTGCTAACCCAGAAAAGCCACACCAGCTGCTAATTCGAGACATGTGCGGGAGCGCTCCTCTGCCAATGCAAATCCTCACTACTGATCGACTAAGGTCAACAACCATTTGAAATCCTTTGTCCCGTCTGGATGCCTTTTCTTAATGAGCCACACCTGGTGGCTGGGTCACACGAGGAACAAAAGCTCTCCAGGACGAATACGTTTCATGGTTTTTCGCCAGGGGAGGGCACAAGACACAAGACGGCAGACGGGTAAGACGCGCACATGATTTATTTACGTGATGCATCTTCCCAAATAGACGATCTTTGAGACCAATCACATAATGGCACTGCGCATGCGTAAAACGCAACTATCAGAGCTTGCGTGACCAAGAAACACAATTCGCTATAATCCTCTCTGTCTCTCCTGACCACCATTGTTGTAAACAACATGTCCGAGTGTGGACGACGGCTAGTTGAAAAGTAAACTGTTTCGCCGAATACATCAAAAATAAATGTAGCTGTCAGATAATTGTTTTGATACTTCCCCCGAATCCCCACCAGATGGCAGCAGCCTCCTTTTCCAACACCTTCACGCTCAATTCCTGTCCCGAGCGGAAGCTGCCCTCCCTCCCCCTTGTTTACATTTTTTCCTGGCTGCCAAGAAAGCTAGCGGTTCCTCCGAAATGACGACTGGCAGTTGTTTCGTGGTTATTCATTTATTTATATGATTTTAATAAACTTTCTTAGCTTTTAGTAGTGTTATCCGGGCCATGGCTTCAGTGTGCTGCTGGTCCTACCTGTGCGTGTCGGTCGTCCTCTCGGCTCCCTCCGTGTTTTCGGGTCTGCTGGCCGCGGCTGAGCAGGTCGCTCTGGTGGAGGTCTTCCTGGAGCAGCGGCCGGGTGTCAGCGCTCTTCTCCGGGGAGAGGTGGTCGAGTCGAGCCGGGGCAGCAGCGGCTCCGAGCACCGCGAGGAAGACCAGGGTCTGGAGGGAGACCTGATTCTGGTTAGTTAAGGGGGTTACTTACACACCACACAGCCAGGAGGAGAGATGTCAGAGATGTTAACTTACTGCGGACGAGACAGACGTTTTGTTTTGATAAAACGCAATACAATGGATGTAAAAGCGAATATTAGCAACGTTGACAGTCCAGAAACAGGTGAGATTTTCCAAGTGCACCTCCAAAATGGACGGTGCCTCATCTCCAATTGGGCATGATCTCCAAGTGGGGTTTCCCCTACAGTCTATCTATGGTTTCCCCTATGCTTCCCCCCACCAACACAGTGACCAACTCCAACTCCCTTGTTAGGAACCTTTGCAGAGTTGGAGATCCTCCACGGGCAGAGAGGTCTTCTGTCCCTTCCTGCATCCAGGCTGAAAACTAAAGGGGCCAGAGGCTTTAGCCATCAGGCCCCTGAGGCTCTGGAGATAAAGCTGTCTGAGTCTTTCAAGTCTCTTCTTAAATCATTCTTTTATTATTTGATGTTTTAATATGCAGTGCATCATGCTTTCACATGATTTAGTAGGCTACAAACACGATCAATCGCGAGAAACTAGGTTTCCAATTGTCAAATTGAATTGTTATGATTCCAAATGAGTGGTTAGAGAGATGGATGGTGTTTGGTGTTTTTGTGTGTGTGTGTGTGTGTGGGGGGGGGGGGGGGGGGGGCATAGGGATAGGAAGGTGGTAGAGAGTCATGGATTTGAGGGCTGGGTAGGTGGAGTGGCTAGGGGATATGGGTGGTGTTGGGGGAAGGGCAATGGAAAAGAGACCGTAGGCGTCTATTGGCTGTATTGCTTTGTTTTGGCCTGTGAAATAAATTGCCCTCTGGGATGATGAGATAATAAGGTTGAACTGAACTGGGTTTAACCCGCTAGCAGTGCCAGATGGGTGGGGTTTGCCAGAATAGGATAATTTAGCCGATCATCACAGGAAAATACTTGGCAGAAGAAGAATAGCCTATAATTAAAATATCTTATCTGAAACTGATGTCCTGATGTATTAAACACCGCCCATCTCAAACTAACACAAACAATTCCTTAATAATTGCTGTTTCGCCCAAACCTGATAGGCAGCATGATGTTAATTCGGGGGGGGACACACCAATCTTTATGAGAGTGAGTCCATCAGCCTGGTTCAACCCTGGCTGGTTCAGACCTTTCAGCTGTTAATCATGTCTCAAATGGCTTGTTATGGCGTTAATTATGTGTTGTGTACTGTGAGAGCATCTAGGATTTACTTTAAAAACATCGACTGGAATGAAGTAAGAATTCACCAATAAGGGAAAAACGTTAACATCAACATGATGAGCGATCATGTGGGGATTTACACCCTGGCCACACACACACACACACACACACACACACACACACACACACACACACACACACACACACACACACACACACACACACACACACACACACACACACACACACACACACACACACACACCCTGGCCTACACCACGTCCACTACAAGGGTTCATTTCCATTTGCTGTGAGCAGCTGCAGGACGAAGAGCCCCAGCTGAGCGGAGGGACAGGTGAAGACGAACCCAAAGAGCCAGAGCCCTGGATAGGACTGGTGCCCGTCCAGATGGAGGAGAGCAAAGCCTCCACCGGCAACCAGGAGTCATTCGCTGATGGAGTGGTCAATAAAGTGAGTCAACCTGTATCTGTGCCATGGATGTTTCGCCAGTGCCACGCACACACATGAAGTTTCATACCATTGACAGACAGCCAATCACATGCTGATAACCACACCCATTTAGGAGACAGGATGAGTACCATTTCTTAGAATTGGCATCTATCTAATATTAAAGGGCTCTGCTTGAAGTCATCATTGTCTTCCTCTCTGCCAGATGAAGCGGGCCTTGGTCCTGGGAGCGTCTGCACTGATCATCCTGGCCCTCAACCAAAACACCGTCCACGAGGTACATTTTACATTCAAACATAACTGGCAGCCATTTCCAATCTGGACTCTAGCTTCCCTCTTTTTCCATCACAGCAATCAATTTGGACCAAAAGCTTGTTAAATCAATATCACGATAATCATAAACTTTAATCAATATATCTATATATCACAATATGGCTTTGTTTTCAAAATAACTCGTTAAATAATCAAATTGATGCTAATTGCATTCAACTGCCTGGCAGTGTTCGGTGAGATGCCAACTGCCAAGCCAAAGTATGAAATCTTAAAAAATATATATACCTTAAAATGTTTCATACTTCATTTTGTGAGCTTTTAAATAAAATTTGCTTGCAGAATTTTGTATCATATATTATTTATATTTCTATGAATATATTGATGATTAATTAGAGAAAGGGGGTAGGACAAAATAGGTTTTACTTCTTCTTAATCAAACATGTAATAGTGGCTAAATTCTGTTTGTCAAGAATTTTGTGTTTTGTTGATGTTTCTTTTTTGCCTGTTTCATGTATTTTCTTGTTTTGTTTCTTATTTTGTTGTTACATGTTTGAAATAAACACACATAACATAACAATATCATCACACAATATGATTCCACATGAATGATATTATTGAATTATCGCCCGGGCCGTACCATCACATATAAACCTGCCTGGGTCTGTTGCAGATGGATCTGTCCCAGGTCCTGTCCAAGCCAGTCATTGTCATCCAGACATCGGAGAACGTCACCAAGCTGATCGGGGCTCTTCTCAGGTACAGAGACCTCCAGCTGCATGTGACG
>NC_139631.1:5406576-5521576 GCF_964638095.1 Poromitra crassiceps | reverse complement strand
AAATGTTCTGCTGTTGATTCAGTCTCTCTCCACCTTTTTGTTTTGAAGTTTTATAGTTTCATTTATATGTAAAGAGTGTGACGTGTTGTTTCAGTGTCTGCGGGTGCTGCCATGCCGTCATGAGTACCACAGGGACTGTGTGGACCCCTGGCTGCTGCTGCAGCACACCTGTCCTCTCTGCAAACGCAGCATACTCAGTGAGTCACTCTGCAGCACACCTGTCCTCTCTGCAAACGCAGCATACTCAGTGAGTCTCTCTGCAAACACAGCATACTCAGTGAGTCTCCCTGCAGCACACCTGTCCACTCTGCAAACACAGCATACTCAGTGAGTCACTCTGCAGCACACCTGTCCTCTCTGCAAACACAGCATACTCAGTGAGTCTCTCTGCAGCACACCTGTCCACTCTGCAAACACAGCATACTCAGTGAGTCACTCTGCAGCACACCTGTCCTCTCTGCAAACGCAGCATACTCAGTGAGTCACTCTGCAGCACACCTGTCCACTCTGCAAACACAGCATACTCAGTGAGTCACTCTGCAGCACACCTGTCCACTCTGCAAACACAGCATACTCAGTGAGTCACTCTGCAGCACACCTGTCCACTCTGCAAACACAGCATACTCAGTGAGTCACTCTGCAGCACACCTGTCCTCTCTGCAAACACAGCATACTCAGTGAGTCACTCTGCAGCACACCTGTCCACTCTGCAAACACAGCATACTCAGTGAGTCTCCCTGCAGCACACCTGTCCACTCTGCAAACGCAGCATACTCAGTGAGTCACTCTGCAAACACAGCATACTCAGTGAGTCACTCTACAGCACACCTGTCCACTCTGCAAACGCAGCATACTCAGTGAGTCACTCTGCAGCACACCTGTCCTCTCTGCAAACACAGCATACTCAGTGAGTCTCTCTGCAGCACACCTGTCCACTCTGCAAACACAGCATACTCAGTGAGTCTCTCTGCAGCACACCTGTCCACTCTGCAAACACAGCATACTCAGTGAGTCTCTCTGCAGCACACCTGTCCACTCTGCAAACACAGCATACTCAGTGAGTCACTCTGCAGCACACCTGTCCACTCTGCAAACGCAGCATACTCAGTGAGTCTCTCATCATGGAGGCATGCTTACCTACAGGTCTTCCACGCTCTCACTATATTATATTTATATTATATATATATATTATATATATATATTTATATATTAATATATATTATATATATTATATTTGTACTATGTTGTAAACGGAGTTCACAGCACAAGAATTTCACACGTGATACTTGTACCATGGAGTGACAATAAAAATCTTGAATCTTGAAGCTCTCTAATGCTGTTAGACCTTCTGCACTGTACGTTTGTTTTAGACAACATGGGACAGTAACACTGTCCACTGAAACCAATACTATTCAATGGTAGCAGAAACTCTGTGGGCTAGATAGATCTATACCTTGAGATTAAGAATGAACTTTATAAAATTAACATTATATACGTGAATGAATAAAATGTGTAACGGAAATAAAATTGTATTACCGGTTTAAGGGTTTTACAGGTTTTATGTAGCTCTGAACCTCCATGTCGAGAGTGGACAAAACGGCCAACATCTCGCCTAATGAAAGGACGATTGACCTAACATGAATGTATGTATTGACACAAGCCTGAAACTCACGACACGCCTTGTCCTTCCACACTTCTCCCAAGGCAACCTCTACAAAGACAGTTAACGTCGCCTAACGCAGCCAATCAAGTCTGGTGTTTGGCGACGACACTCCAGGAGCCGTTTTCTGACCTCGCCGCTTCCTCCTTCCAGCACTGGATTGTGGGAGCGAATGAATCTTCTCACAGCAGCTGAGCAGCAGCCACCGCCACTGTGGAGCAGTCCTGCTCTGACCTTTAACCTTCGGGGTGCAGCCAATCCCAAAGCAGGTCTCTCTGGCACAAGGTGGCAGTGTGAAAAACTCTATTATGATGTACTGTAACCGGTACTGTTGTGTGTGTGAACAGTACTTCTTCTTCCTGGGATCATGTTACTGTTACTACTGTGTGACGTTGTGAATCATGAGGGCATCTGGATCTGAGCACATTGGTAGCCAGCATTGGCCACTGGGGGGGGGGTGTGGCTCCTTTTTCCATGCTGGAAGATGGTCATACCCCCCATAGCTTCTGAGAGGGAACACAGGCCGTTTGTCAGTCATGAGTGTGTTTGTGCGCTTTGTGACTCTTTTATACCTTGTGCTGTTTTGCAACAGCCTAGATGCAAACCAGCAGCTTTTAAAATCAGTGAACCTAGCTAACCTAAACACAAGTAGTTAAATGAATCGTCTGTGCATGGACGTTCAATGCTTTGTGGTTATAAGCATGGATGTGTTGATGTCCTTAAAATGCATCCACAGGTAGCCGTACCTGGCCAATGTCGATGTTCTCTCTAGGTCCAAATGATGTCAGTAGCCAATCATGCGGTCGACTAACTGGATCAACGTGATCGATTTCAGCCAATGTAGAAACTTAATAACTCGCAATTAAGTGTTAGTTGTAGAGCCAAATATAATCCAGACTTAACTGTGCTGCAGTTTGATTAGAAACCATGCAAAGTGGTTGCACTTGTCCTAAACTTGCCTTATGACTTAACTGCAGAGTGGTGGAACTGCATGCCACAGTTTGTGAATTCTAGTTTTAAACCTGAGTTGTATACAGTAGAGTAGCGCCGTTTTAAAATGTTGTGTGGTTGACATAAAAGCTGGGTTGGTAAACATTGTAAAAAAAAAAAAAAAAAATCAATGGTTGATGCTCAGTTTAACTTGAACTCCTGCTTTTATTTTTCTGCTCTCGAAATATATTAGGTCTAAGGAGGAAGAACTTTGAAAATTCTTCCAATCAGTTTGAAGAAGTGAAGGAATTGAAAGCTTGAACGCTGGCTCTTACCTAGTGTGAGAAATATGTTGCAACGTGTCACCAGTGAAGTTTCCAACATTTTGTTACAATATAACTTAACTCATGAGTGACAAAGCTTATCAAACAGTATTAATGTATTTATTTTATTCTGTTGTTTTTGTAGTGACAACCCTAAAAAGCAATCATGTGCTTTTTTTTGTTTTGTTACAAAATGCTCTGATATATCTATTCTCTCCATAGAAAATAGTTGCTGTGCATGGCGAAATGTAGGAGCTCCTCCCCCTCATGTCATGATTGGAGAAAGGAGAGCCCTCTGTCTGTACAGCATGTGCTTCCTAACACACAGGCGTGTGCTAAGGACATGTTACAATCATGGCGTTTCTCTTTCTATGATTTTTGCCTAGGCTGGCCAACAGTGGCAGGGAACTGGGTGGACGAGGTCTCATACAATTATGCAAGCACCGTTCACATATGCTACTCACACAGAATGAGTACCGTAATAAGACACATGTCCGATTCCCAGCCTGTCTGATGTCCAGATTGAGATCAGCAGGTTATGTCTGATGTCCAGATTGAGATGACCAGGTTATGGTAATTGTTCTTCCAGCTACAGTAGGAGAGCCACAGTCTCGCCAATGCCCTGGATGTCTGTTCCTTTTATTCCCACGTATGTTGTTCATTTGATGATGATGTCAAAGAAACTTGATTCCATCACTCTGGATCTTAATAATAAACTCATTTGTTACTTGGCAAACATAAAGGTCTAATCCTTTGTCCTCACTCAGAACTTTGGTATTTAATGATCTGTGTGGGTGTGGAGGGGGGGGGGGGATAGGCCAAAGAACTGCAAAACTTCAGGCTCAAACGTTAAACGTAGGTGTTTAGTGTCTCTCTGAACATTCCACCGATAAGCTGCTTGACAACCTCTGGTAACAAAAAGCCTAAATGTGGCCTCGCCAAAGAAAATTAGGAATCGAGTGCAACTTCTCATGGACAACTGAAAAGGCTGACTATGAAGAACCTTGGTGGCTCCTTCTTGTGCGAAGACGATGACGACTTTGGGCTTTGGCACGATCTTGGGGACAAAGGAGGATCATAAAGGTCATCAGATGTTTCCAACCTTGAAATGTAACCAAAGAAGCTTCAGTTCTTTCCCTCACTCGAGCCCTGCTCAGCGACCGTCCTGTCGTCTCCCCTCCCTCCCTCCCATCAGTGTGGCCGGTTGCCACGGCAACCTCCCTCAGGTGCAGGCACAGCTCAGGAGGGGATCATGCCCTTGTTCCTCTTGCGGTCGGCCATGTTGCGGCGGTTGTGGTTGGCGCCGCGGCCCTTGTGGGCCTCTTTCTTGCGGCGGTCCTGGTTGGTCTCCTGGGTCTGGCCTTGGCCCTTGGGCTTGCCGACCACGTTGCCGGCAGGGTCCGGCCGGTAGCTGGGAGAGAGGAGTGAAGAAGAGAGGGTGTGGATGGGAGTCACTGGGCAGTGTGAAATGTGAGAGGCATCGACTACATTTTCATCCAACTGGAAAGCAAACTTTCCACAAACTTTGCATTTTTTTAGGAAACATAAAAATGCAAATTAGGTGCTTCAACCCAGAGCCGTATAATAGAAGAGTTGCGACATCTCCATTCACTCCAATTGACTTTTTTTTTTTTACTCAAGAGTTCCCGGAAGTACGGTTCTTGATTAAGTAACGCTGTCGAGTTGCAGCAAAATGGACCGTTTGTGATGTACTTTGAAAAAGTCAGATGTTTAAAGAATCAAATTGTACATTATCGCCTTTATTTTATGCATTCAAACGTAGCGCGAGCCTGCTTCCTGGCTATTCACCCATCAGCTGGGTTGAAGCAAATAAATAGACTTCCTGAACGTCAAAATTTAACGAGCCAAGAATTTCTACATCCTGCATGTACCGAAAACAAATACCACCGGCTCTGGTCTTGTGGCAATTAAAAGTTCTATATTCTAATTTGTTCTAGTTAGTTTCTGCTAGTTTGCCGTATTCCATACTTTCACTCAAAGACAAAAATAAAAATACAATGGCTAATGCCCATATAACCATGACAAGAGACTGATACATGTTAGCAACAACACATATGACATTCTAATGTACCAACTAATGGCCATGCAACATGCATCCCTTATTGCAGAAATGAGTGAGACATTTGTGTGAGATTGTGGTGGACATTCATCACAGGCAACATTTTTGTTTTTGAGCTTGAAAACTTGTGAAATGAGATTAAAAATATTTATATTATTTTTTATTTATATCAAATTTATTGCAGAATTGTATTAATTATTTATTATTTTAATGCATCCCAAATCACAAGGAAATAAAATAAATACTTGAATGAAACCCAGTTCGAGAGAGACAGACAGACAGAGAGAGAGAGAGAGTGTATGAGTTTGGTCTTTACCCCCTCCTTTGCTGCATGGTAGCTCTCCTGGCTTCAGCCCTCTCCCTCAGCAGCGCGGGGTCCTGCACAAACTGCTCCCTGTTCACATTGTTCGGAATCTGCAACGCGAGGGGTTCAAAGGTCAACTCACTCGGTAGCAAAGGAAAGCAAAGAACACAATAGAAGATATAAAGGGGCGACCACATCATATTTCTAATGTTACCGGTTCAGTCTCTTCCTCCTCTTCTTCACCCTCCTCCTCCTCCACACCCGGCTTGTTTGCTGTTCGGAGTATCTGTGGGATGGTGAAAGGCCTGCAGGTGGAGACAGAGGGGAATATTCCAGACAAAGAATCAATACAGCGTAGAGTCGCATAGCAGCTTCTAAAGCTTGGAACATGCTCCCAACGTTCGCCTCGACTTGAAGCCTTGCTGATGGCAGCATAAAACCTAATGAGAGATACTGCAGGTGAGGTGTGCACCAAGGATGTACACGAGGACAGCCATGCCCAACCTGTGGGCCTGGGGCCGCTGGTGGGCAGCGAAGGTATTGCAAGTGGGTCACCAAATCATTTGTGAAACATTACGATCATAGTGAAAAAATTTGAATAATAATAATTATTATTATTATGAGAATGCATTTCTCCATTATTTAATTTGTAATCAATTATTTGTTAATTAGCCCATTGTAGAGAGACCCTCACTTTCTGATTTCTGTGTGGTGCTGATGCACAGCTCCTTTTATCATTAAAATAAAAAGCGCTCTGAGAACGCATTATTTCGGCCTCCGTACTGTTTACAGTCATATGTGGGCCCGGAACATTTTTGAGATTTTCAAGTGGGCCATCAGTCGGAAAAGGTCGGGAACCGCTGCACTAGGACCTCTTTAAGTTTACCTTCGGTTCAGCAGGCTGTCTCCATCCAGGTCATTAGCTCCTATTTGGTTGATGTCGTAGGTGTCGTCATACTCGTCGTCATAGTCGTCCAGGCCGTAGTCGGCCGCCGTCTTTCCGGGTTCGATGATGACCTCGTCCACCACCGTCTCGTAGGCGTGGTAACGACTCCTCTGCTCCGCTATGTGCTGCTTGTCGTCCAGCATCTCTCGAGCGCTCTCTCCTTTCCTGTGGGATTAAGAGAGAGATCAGATCGGGTGCGCCGCGGTGCCACAGGGGGGCGTGGTAGAGCTTTTCCCCCCCTCAGTTCAATTTTCTGCCCCCTCACCTTACGTTTAAGAAGGAGGCTGCAACTGTACTGAGGAACAGTAAGATAATTTAGCTGGGGGTTTTTCTGTTGCTCAGGCATGTCAGACAGAAAGACAGAAACAGATGCGTTTAGGCCAGTGATACTCCACGTGTGGCTCCTTTATGGGGTAGTTGTGGCTCTTTTAAGTCCTGCTTAAAATACATAAATAAAAATCTAAACAAATAAAAGAAGGGACTTTTTTTGGATTGTGGCTCTGCAGAGATTTTTTTGGTCAATGTGGCTCCTGAGTAGGGCAAGGTTGCATAGCACTGTTTGCACACATAGATAGGGCCGTGCGGCACTGTCCGCGGTGCTGAAATGGAGTGGAGGAGAGATAGACATATCACTTTGGCTCAATCAGCCTGCTTTTCGTGGTTGTGAATTGAACTGTCGGCCCTAATTCTAGGCTATATTCACCGTATTCACACCTGATGCGAACCGCCCCCCGAATACGCATGAACCATACTCGAGACCACCTTTTGTTTTACTCAAGGTGTTCACACTAACAAAAAGAACTGGACTTTGGGGCCAAGTGTACTCGGATCCGGGCCTGGGCCCCTGGTGTGATAGCCTCCTTAATGTTGAGCACCGGATAGTCTTCTCTCTTCTTCACTTGAGTCACATGAGGGAAAAAGGCCCTATAGTGTGATTTTCAGGGAGGAATGACTCGAACCAGGGGCTGAAAAACTGACTTGAGTTCATAGTGGAAGGCTTTGGATTTCTGATGTCAGTGGATCAGCGAAAAGCTTCCATTTTGTCAACAGAAACTCTGTGCAACCACAGGGAAATAATAGAGTGCAAGCCTTTCTCCCGTTTCATTAGCGAGTGTCTCCCCTGTGCGCTCACCTCCTGCCCTTCCAGATGCGGGACGTGTCCACCCGGTCCCTGTGGAAGACGTCAAACTCGTCATCGTCAAACACATTGGACCTGCTGCTCAGGACTGATGGAAGCTCCTCCTTCACCGGCCTGAGGAGAGAGAGAGAGAGGGGAGAGGTCAAATACAGCTACTGTATGTCACAAAAATATCCCTTTTTCATTTACCATTTCCTCCGATACCATCCATCCATTTAGCCCAAATGATAAACAAATAAAGGCAAGTTATCTCAGTTGAAGAAAGATATGAGTAGTTACAGCAGCAAAAGATGTTCCTTCTACCCTAAATATGTCAAGAACAGAGAGAAAATGCCATAAAATAGGTAAGAGAGTGGCAGGATAGATTAGAACAGAGAGAAAATGATTTTCACAGCCATCCAGTCCAGGATAATTATTAATTATTAAAGCTAAAGGGTAGTGAAAGTTTCCAGGCACAGCAACAATATGTAAAAGCAATAGTCCTCACAGACTGAGGGAAAGATCAGCAACTTCTTTCCCTAAGAGAACTCCAGCACCTCTAATCATCTTTATCCTGACTTACCATTGAGGAAAGGGTTAAAAGGTTAGTAACATCATTTTGTAAGGTGGTACAGGTCGGACTCGGCGCGTGGCGTTACCTGGGCATGGCGCGGTCCAGTTTGTCCAGGCTGGGGGCCAGTCGGTCCTCCAGGATGTTGTTGATGACCAGCTCAGTGTTGTACTGGTACTCCTGGAGGCAGGCCAGCAGGAAGCCCTCGCCCAGGTCAGGCAGCAGGTCTCTGATGCAGGACAGCAGAGACTCCAGCTCCGCAGCGCTCACCGCACACCCCGCACCCTGAGACCACACGCAAAACACACAGCTACATGATGCAGGACAGCAGAGACTCCAGCTCCGCAGCGCTCGAGGTCCAGGTCGAGGTCCAGACTCAGTCTCAAGTCAAGTCTTAAATCTAAAAGGTAGAAAATGTAGACTAACGTTGTTTCCTTTTCGGGGCGTATCCAGCATGGCTTCTGCGCCCCTCAGGCTCTCTCCTCCTTCCCCTGGTTCTCTGACCCCTCGAGGGTCGCCGCCGCACGCCGCTCCCTGGCCGTCTGACACCGCCGAGGGGGTTTTGGGCTGAATCTGGCTCTGGGGTCTCTGCCGGCCCACACTGTCCCAGGCACTCGCTACCCCCTGCAGCAGGTAGGACGTCCTGGTGTCATCACTGAGGGAGCAGGCGGTTAAGGAGGGAATGTTGACCAAGTGGTTGAGACTACTTCTTCTACTACTACTGCTAACAGGACAGCATATAAACATCAAAATTAATCTGACGTCTTGGACTTATTTTAACTCAAACAGTCACTATTGGACATTGTTGCCTCTACTTGTTCGTGACAACCTAAAATTATTATTTTGCAATTGGAAAGACTTGACCAGCACTATGGTGGTCTTCTTGACTACAGCCTTGATACTGCCCTTTCATACAAGTCCATCTCCAAGTACTTACAATTAACAAATGTGACACGCCCCAGAAGAAAGTACCACATGTAGGCCAATTATAATTCCCAGAACATTAGAAAATAGTTTTTTTTTTTTTAATTTTTTTTTTTTCGTTTTTTCCATTAATACACAACTTTAGGTTTTGAACTATCCATACCACATGAAATGCAGCCGTTTTAGAATCAGTAAATGAGTGTATCTTGTTAAAAAGTCCTTGTTGTCCAGTCCCCCCTTAACTGGCTGCTTAGGTGTGAAAAGCTTCTCCAACTTTGAGGGCTGTTATCTCTGAATGTGGCTTTTAGGAGTGTGAACATTCAAATAAGCATCATCTCCCTTCATTTTTTTCAGATTACAATGTGTGACACATCATTTGAAATCTTGCAATCTGCACTTTCATAATCTGTAAAAAAAAACTGAAAAATGACCTCCGCCTACATGTGGGTCGAAATACCAGCAGCTGTCCCAAATATCAAAGAACTCATTCAAACTAGGCCTTCTAGAAGCAGCACTGTATGTAGATAGTTATTGTTAATAGAAATCTATTAGTGCGAAGGTATAAAGCTTATAAGGGATACATGACAGGCAGGGCCTGTTGCAGGAGGCTGATGTCGTCTGCGATGGGGAACTGCTCATCATAGTCCGACAAGAACCTGAGAGGAGACACAAGCAAATGGTCAACTTCCATTTAGAGATCTACTGGGAAACCTCCTCCACTTAGAGATCTGCTGGGAAAGCCTCCTCCTGGCACAGACTTAAGATGTCTTTTTCATGTTACTTTCGATAGAGAAGACAAAGTGGCTTCCCCCCCCAAAAAATCAAATCAAATCAATCGATCAATCAGCCAAGACAATCAAACAATTATGTTGACTTGACACCCATCCAGATGATACGTTTCCAATCCAAACCAAATCAAATTCCATGTCAAAGAACTTCCACATTAGGCCTAGGTCTGGGTGACAATTCAATATTATAAATTATGTTGTCTAAACTTTATTTAAACTTCTGAAACTTTTTGTGAAACATTTAATCTAAAAATTTTTTTTCACATCACACCCATTTGCTTCCATTTGGTGAAATGGATATTTTGCTGTTAGATATAATACAAAACTGCATCTCCTGTGGCTGGGCAGATAACAGCAGCGAGCAAGTTATGGTCAGAAGAGACATTCTAACACATTTTCTCATTGTACTTTAATTGAGTAAGTCAAAGACTTGTGAAAAGAGAGCATTTGTCACTAACAGGGGAACAAACACCCTGAAGGAGCTTGGGCGCATCCCTGAACCACCGATGTCAACTGTATATCATACTGTACCTTTTCTCAGGTAAAAAAGAGGTAAAGTGCTGTAGGAGTTCCTCTGCGAATGTTTGGGTGTTTTCTCCCCTGCAAGGTAACAACAGCAGCGTTACTGACAGTCACAGGTGATGATGACTGAATGCCAGTCCTGCTGTCAGTAAGTGAGTGAGTGAGTGAGTGAGTGAGTGAGTGGGGCGTCTCACCCCTCCAGGATTGGCTGTAGGCAGACGTGTTGCAGCAGCAGGTGGGCGATCTCCACCATCCTCCTACAGGAGTGGGACACCCTCTTCCACAAGTCCTCCTGAAGACTAGACGAGGGGCAGAGGGGTTTATATAAAGTTGCCTCTGTATTGGGAAATGAGTGCGTACTGATATAGTCAATTAAAAAGTGGGATCCGCACACCAAAGGAAGCACTGGACTAAATGATTAAATGAAAAAATAATCACGAATGAAAATAATGATCATTCGTTGCAGCCCTAAAGTTTTATCACACATCTTTGTAATTGTAAGTAACAAGTGTATGTTACCACCAGAGTCTACTGAATGTGTAGAGGCATTTGTTATATACTGCAGTTGCAGTCGAAGGTTGTAGCGTGCACAGCTCCAAGTCTAAAAGTGTCAGGTGTGCGGTTACAGCAATGAAAAGCCGGCAGTTATGAGATGGCCCAAGGCTGAAACATGAACGTTTCTATATTTGCCCTGAATAAATATAATAGTTTATTTTTTTATTTCTTTAGCATTTGTCATATAACCCCACAACGGTTTCTATTCTATTCAATTCTCTTTTTGTGCTTCCATTCTATTTGTCAGTTTCCCTGTCGAATCAGTTCCATCACATTTGTTGCTATGACGACCTATTTTCCTCACGGGATTCATTCAAGTTTCATCTTCTCTTTGCATACAGTCATTTAGCCTCAGTGCAATCCCCACTGAATCTTCCCTGAACTCTTATCCATAGTACCCATGATGTCACACATGATGTCATACATGATGTCACATATCTTCAAATACAGTCACTTAACTCCTCCCCCCACACCACCACCCAAAAAGCGTCAAGACCAAAAGTAAAGACCAAAGTAAACACTCACCCTTTATCATCAAAGTTTCTCTTCCTCACCGCCTTCTCCAGGTCAGGCACGGCGCTTTCATAAAACGAGGCCAGTCTGCCGGGAGAGGAGACACAATGAGCACGAGAAGCTTGTGGACCGTGAGCGCTGCCTCAGGCTAGCTGGGAACCAAATTGTGTTAAAGCCGAGCTGAACCCAAAAATGACTTTTATTTTATTTTAGTTCAAATACCTGGGTATGCAGTGCACCTATTTAATAATGTACTGTATGCAAAACAAATCACAAAAATCCAATTTCTTTCGTTTTTCACACTTTTTCACATCAAAAGTTCATTTTTCAAGATTTCATTGATAACAGTAATTTATAGTTTGCTGACGTCACCTAGTACTATCAAATTTCTACCCCATTTCAACCAATCATTTCACGACATGCAGCTGTCAATCAAATCTTCATTTCAGGATCATTTTCTCTTCCAAATGAAGGGGAAAATGGCGCCTAGTGCCTGTCATCTGGCAGAGTTTCTAGCCCATAAACTAACTACTAACGAGCAATTATGCAAACTAAATCAAACGGTAATTTGTAAGAATGCAAAGAAATGTAACGGGCTCGTTAAAACACGCATTCCAGGAATATTATTTACATTTATAACGATAATGGCGCGCGCCTCCGAGCCTGACAGCCTCCCTGGCTGTCAGGGGTCGTCTCTCGGAGATTCCAGGCGGGCGGGGAGCACCCATGCATCGGATTGTCCGCTCGTTCCGCACGAAGCCGGTGGCTGCCTGGTACTCCGCGGATCCCACTCGCGTAGCACGACAACACGCTGAATCCCACCCGGATTTGGGGGTGGAACACGCCAGGATTGGCCAATGCCAAAGCCAGTCCTCAGAATTGTCAAATCAAATCATCGACACGTATATGGTCCGCCTCTCAAATTGTTTTCAGTCTGAAACGGACTCAGATGCACGTGACGAACGGGTTCACCTCGACTTTAAGGTCTGTCTACCTGTTGAGGAAGCCATGGCAGTGGAAGCTGGAGCAGGCGGCAGGGAAGATGTCCAGGAAGGCGTGGATAGTGGTGGTCGAGTCACACAGGTACAGGACCAAATCTCCAAGGTCCTGGGACACACACACGCAAACAACACAAACACATTATATATTAGCACCGACACAATTTGTTTATTTATAAGGACAACACAACACACACAGCGTTAGCCAGTTGGCTAATTTTCAGCTGCAGTCCTTTGGCGAGATGTTTTGAACCCTATGAAGTGACACGATTTACAGAATGAAGACAACAACAACACATCTGTGAATTAATACAAACATATAACTGGATAGAGAACAACACAATGCTTTGGTCATAAGGTCGAAATGTCACACTGAAATAAAGCATTGCAAGAATCAATAGTGTGCATAAATTATCTAGGTATTGTCAACATAACCTAACATAAGACAGACCTTTTAGTTAGAGTTGGTGTTTTTTCTTCCAGTCCTCTCATCACATAAATGTCCCTATTTTCCCCAAAAGTGTGTAGTGCTTTAACCGGGTTAAACCGGGTCTACCTGCTGGCTCATGGTCATGGCAGTGGGCTGGCTGTGTGCGTTCAGCTTCAGCGGTTCCATGGCTGTGGCCCCTTCACACTGGAGACCACATCTAACCAGGATAGTGTCAAACACCTGGGGGAGAGAGACGGAGAGGGAGAGACAGAGAATGAGAGTGAGAGACTTCCATATCAAGTTGATTCCAATATGGAATGAACCATCCAGGCAGCAGAGGAAAGTTCAGATGCCATCGCTTTGTGAGGCAGCCAATTAGAAGCCTGTTTTGACACAGAGCTGTTGTTTGACTTTTTGGTTTTCACTCGTACTACGTTACTTACTTCAGACCATGTACTCAATTCAAAATCGATTGTCTGTTCGCTTGCCTCCATCTTGAGGTCTCACCTGTAGGACAGCGGGGACCGTGGAATCCAGGTCAATGTAGTAAGAGGGCTGCTGGGTAAAGATGTTCTCTGAACAGGAAGAAATCAGTGCAAATCATGAGTGGTAGAGTCAATTAAAAAACATCTTTACACCACAATTCAACCTAATGCTTGCATTTCAGCCAGGTATTAATGAGAAAATATGATCTTGGTGGTTGTTTTTTGTAATTCATTTCATTTTCAACTCTATGTATTGATTGTTTTTTGTTTGTTTGTTCTTTCAGTGAGTCTCGGTGCAGCTCCTTAACACCAGGAGCTCTTCTGAAAATACCCAGCTGGATACGCAGCATTCTTTCGGAACATTGGAGCAGTTACAAACAATGGAAACAAAGAAAAAAACGTAAAACGTGTAACAGAGCACAGTGATATAGCTAGCTGCTGTAGCTTTGTGTTATATCTCTGTGTGCTATGTTACGTGTAACAGCTTAAAAATGCCTAAAGGGTTATACAATGAGGAAGCATTCTGGTCTCCTCACTCCTTAATGGATAACTGAACTATTGGCCTATGTGATTTCCCAAATTGACAGTGTACTCTTCTACAGTTCTTCTCAAGCTGACTTATGAGACGTCACGAGGCCAGATCACAAACTGCCCACCTATCATCTTATGCAGCAGCTGGTGGTTGCCCTTTCCAAAGAGCAGACACAGGTCCAGGATCTTGGGAATGTCAAACAGGAAGTTCTCATAGATGATTTCTCCAAACACAGCCGGGGTGAGGAAGTTCTCCTGAGGGAAGAGGAGCATGCACGCACGCACACACACACACACACACACACACACACACCGTTTGAGTTGCAACATTAACGTCATTTTATTCTGCTGTAGTAATTACAAATGAGACCGTTTACCCAGTTCCCATTTCACAAGCATGAGAGTTGAAGCTGTGCTTGTTTTGAAGTCTCCAGCTGAGGGCCGATTGGATACAAACTAAAAACATCAACTCAAGACTGAGGCAACTGAACTATGAGCATTAAATTGCTCCAGAAAAGACCAATATGCCCCCTAAAGCTCTTTAACAACAACAATTAAAAGTACCCGATCGATGCCTCTCTAGAGCTTAGGGACGGTTGTACCTTGGACTCTTTGTGCGTGGCCATCCTGAGGAAGGTCATGAAGACGGCTCGGTGGATGGAGCGCTGCATGTCGGCCACCGCCGGGGAGGAGGGCAGTGCGGCGGGGTCCAGGCCACGGGGCGCGTGCCGCAGGTACGAGTCCAGGCACTTCTGCAGAGACTCATCAAACACCACCTAGTAGAAGAGATGGTCCAAAACAGACCTTCAGTAATGTCCAACCCAACAGGGTTAAACCTGAAGTTACCTCGCTATGCCACTCATCTTGCTTCGTGGTATAGGCTACCTAAATCTCATGACTGCTAGGGACCACTGCACAAAATATTTATTTTATTTCGTGTTTGGGGGTCATGTTTTTGCCAGTTTGTCTGCAGGATATCTCAAAAGCTATGAACAGATTTACATGAAGCTTTGTAGATAAGTAGGACATGGGCCAACAGAACTGAACTTTCCACGCCCACTGGCAAAAACAGGGCGTGACAATGGGCATGGCCAATGAGGGGAAATGGCTATTGTTTATTTTTTTCATGATGTATGGGTAATTGTGCTGTAATAGCTAAACTGATGATAATACAGCCAGGTGATGCACTCTCATAGCATTTACATGTTTCTAACTGCTGGGGTTCGTCGCGGCTAAATGATTGGAAAGGAAAAGCCGTCTCTGTGCTCCTCTGGACCATAAAGATGGCATGCGACAGTCGCTCACCTGACACCAGAACTTGTCATGGGGCAGCGCCAGCAGCCACTCCAGGTCATCAGTGATGAACTTGGCATGTTCCAAAAACTCCTCCAGCTGAGCAGGCGAGCCGTTCTCTGGCAGCGGCTTGTAAGGCAGAAAACAGCGCTCCTCCTTCCTGTCCGGGTGCTAACATGGAAAAGAACGCTGTAAACGGCACGTGGAGGACACAGGATGTATTCCAATAAACTGATCTTTGTGAGACGTATATTTAATCTGCATAGCCACACCCCTCTGTGGAAAACAAACCGAAGAAAGAAAGAAATGAAAAACATGAGGGCCACCTCACCAGAGCAGGCAGGCAGCGCTCCTTCCCCAGGGGCCCACCTGGCTCCGTCACCTGTTGTTCATCCAGTGGCACTATGGCACAGGCCATGGCTTTCTCTCTCTAGAGTCTAGTAGATTCTTTCTGACGGAGAATACAAGCACACATATGTGAAAAACGGAGAGACAGGGGGGGGGCAACTACATTTACTTGTTTCTGTAAGGTGATAGGTCTAGGTGATATCAGTCACCTCTGTGGAGACACTGGTATATGCCGCTCTTATGAACACTGCACTATTAATATATTGGATATTTCTTTTTTCAACTGTCTGTAGGGATTCTTTTTTTAGTGTTTTTATATGGACCTTGAATCTGGAATAAAGTTTTGATTGATTGATTGTAATTGAGTAGCATCAGAAAGTGGTCAATGTATACATTACTCAATCTATGTTGTCTGCCTGCCTTGTATCTCCTGTCTTTTATTTTATCTACGTTCCTCTTATTTTAATGATGCTGGTGTTTGCCATGCTTGTTGTTTTTAGTATGACCTTTTAGAATGTTATGTCTCTTTTATGCACTGTACGACGACCTTGGGTGTTTTGAAAGGCCTCTCCAAATAATCTAGTTTGATCTCTGTCCTTGCG
This sequence comes from Poromitra crassiceps, assembly GCF_964638095.1. NCBI lineage: Eukaryota > Metazoa > Chordata > Actinopteri > Beryciformes > Melamphaidae > Poromitra > Poromitra crassiceps. The sequence continues at coordinate 5,505,656 of NC_139631.1, read as the reverse complement.
TCAGTTATTTTGTCAAAACAAAGTAGCGAGCTACTCAAGTCACTTATTTAGCTAGCTAAATACTTTTTTACTTGTAGGCAATCACTTCTAACGATAACGTCAGTACAATGTCTGTAGTTTAGGACGCTCACCCCTGCTTAAAGACTGTTGTTGAACTAGCAGGGAGCTGGTTTGCTAACAGCAACAGTTTAATTAGCAAACATTTGGAAAATTAGCTCGCTAGTCGCAATCAACGTGCCATTGTGACACGTAATGTAGCTAGCAAGCATTACGGCTAGGAATGTAGCTAGCAAGCTAGTTAATTCGCCTATCCTGCTTAAAAAAAACTACTATAAAACTACTAGCTTATACACAACTACTAGCTATCGACATAAAGAGATAGGTATCTTTAACTAACATCTAACGCTAGCAAGTTCAACAGAAATGACAGCGCGTCAATGGCAAGAGGCTACGTTAACGTGGCTAGCCGGCTGGTTAATTTTAGTCTTCCTCGCGTGAGAATGTGAGGAGTGTACAGAAATGAATTAATTTAAATGAAGTTGGTAAATCGGCTCACATGTTACTCTTGAGTGTTTGATTCTTTCAAGCCATAACATCAAATCATCAAAAGCTTGTCACAGTTTCACCCATTGACGTTTCACCACAATCACTTTAAAGCTTCATGTATGAATATGATCCTTCCGGCTTCCGGTAGACAGCTCTTCTTCTGCTTATTTTCTTCTTCTTCTTTATTAAGGTTTATTGGCGGCTGGCAAACAACGAATTGGTGCATTACCGCCACCAACTGGTATGGAGTGTTCCTTCTTCTTCTTCTTTAGAGTTTTATGGCTGTTGGCAAACTGTTTATAGTGCATTACCGCCACCTACTGAATTCTAGTAGTTTCACAATGCAGTTATTTACAGTGAAAATAAAATAAGTTTCCACCCAAAATGCTCCCATTCATAATTATTGTCCATACTATCACTCAGACACAATTGTCTGAGTTTGCGCAAATGTGTCCTTCAGTATTTTCTGATACCATTATTTATTTATTATTTCCCCCTCAGTACTCTTTGCTGGTGATAAAGTAAAAAAAATATACTGTCAAGTTAACATCCATTAAGAGAATATCATGGAATAATGACACTTGATACAGTTTTCTTGAAAAAGGATGTTTATATATAAAAAAGAAAATATTCCCACAACACACAAGAGAAGGCTGATGAGGTTTGCCATAAGGTACACTGCTTACAGTATAATAAAGACACCACTATGCATGACCCGTCTGAAACAGCATCAATAAATAATGTCTCCCGAAATGTCTAACGTCATTCATTGGTTTGTGTCTGACCAACCAAAACCTGTGAGGTATCAGCATATCATCATTGACTGTCTGTGTGCATGCTTGCACATGCCCCCTCCCCCCCTAAGTACAGTAATAAAAAATAAAAATAAAACAGTTCAATGAACTACTGGATAACAAAGAGAGAGAAAAAGATGACATTTTTGCCTGGCTCCATGGCTTGTGGTGTAAAGCTAATCAAAATAATTGATCTTGGGTGCACGCCGGTCAGCGTAAAGCATAAAAGACATGAAATATTACATGGCTCAAACAAAAATAAATTATGTTCCACAGATTTCTAGCATTTCAAATACCTTACGGTGCAAGATTTCATGGCTTGGTTTGCCTTCTCCATCCAGGAGTAATGCAGAAATGTCTTGTCTTATTATATAGTAGGTCCATACAACATGACAGGTTCCAGTTTCTTTCTCTGCTAAATTATATTGTACAGCACTATTCAAATAGTAGCATAATCTGCTAGAGTATGCAGTGTCTGATAATGGAGCTCATTCATTTTCTGTGTGTTTCACCTGAATCTAGAACAGAGAACACATACACTCCTGGATACAGAATTGATCTGTAATATGTCACAACTGTCAGTTCACAAATGTCCATCATTAAGAGTATACAGCAGGACAAAGGCTTCATTCATTATGGTTTAGATGTTAGATCTGTTGTCGTGTAGCCATTAGGTGGTTTTGCTGATGTGAATCCTGTTATGTTCCAATGTGCATGAATAATACTAAATGGTCTGATGAACTTCACCATACCACACCAAAGATCCATTAACTATCAGCATCACAGATGATGAACAGCTGATTGGTGGTGCTCGTGTTTAAAACATCTCAGAAAGAACCAGAGGGTTTAGCCAAACAACCTAGCTAACTACAGTATATGTGATTCAAGTAAAATAACTAGTTTTCCCTCTATATTATTACTGGTGAATATGATGGATAAGGTCACATACTAGTAGGCAGTGTGTGTGCCTCTAAGATTCAGCGTACAGTATTGGTTTAAAACCATTAGAATGTAGAATAATACATATTCTGAGATTCATCAAGTTTGACATGAAAACAGTATATGGGGAGATGAGCAAAGACCACAGATTTCAAGAAGATTACAAGGAGTAAAAAAAAAACAGTACAACTACTCAATGCTGTATTTATGAAGTGCACCGATGGTTAACTATGAGAAAATGTGGACATGCTTAACCTTGGAGAAAATAACTGGATAAAGCCACTGATGTCATGATGACATGCCTAACCTGGGCGAAAATAACTGGATATAGCCACTGGTGTCATGATGATTTCATGAGATGACATGCCTTTCTGATTGTGCTTTCTCTCTCCCACAGGTAAAAGAGGCTGAAGAACTTGCCAGCCTTTGCGACGAACTTATCGCCATTGTACGCCATTGTACAGGGGCGGCTGTAGCTCAGGAGGGAGCGGGTCGTCCACTAATCGCTTTGGATAAAAGAGGTCGGTGGTTCGATTCTCGGCTCCTCCAGTCTGCATGTGGAAGTGTCCTTGGGCAAGACACTGAACCCCAAATTGCTCTCGTTGGTGTGCCAGCACCCTGCGTGGTAACCTGCCGCCATCGGTGTGTGAATGGGTGAATGTACCTACTGATTGATGCTATATAAATGCAGGCCATTTACAGAAGGCCTAGTACAGCAGTAGATGTTTGAGGTTTACTTGCTGCCCTTTATGCCTACTAGCATCTATTAGGGCAGTAACAAAGGATATGGGAGACAATAACTCAATAAAGCCTGATGTCATGATGATGTCATAATGACATGCCTAAGCTGGGAGAAAATAACTGGATAAAGCCTGATGTCATGATGATGTCATAATGACATGCCTAAGCTGGGAGAAAATAACTGGATAAAGCCACTGATGTCATGATGATGTCATAATGACATGCCTAAGCTGGGAGAAAATAACTGGATAAAGCCACTGATGTCATGATGACATGCCTAACGTGGGAGAAAAAAACTGGATAAAGCCACTGATGTGTCATAATGACATGCCTAACGTGGGAGAAAATAACTGGATAAAGCCACTGATGTCATGATGATGTCATAATGACATGCCTAACGTGGGAGAAAATAACTGGATAAAGCCACTGATGTCAAGATGATGTCATAATGACATGCCTAACGTGGGAGAAAATACCTGGATAAAGCCACTGATGTCATGATGATGTCATAATGACATGTCTAAGCTGGGTGAAAATAACTGGATAAACCCACTGATGTCATGATGTCATAATGAAATGCCTTAGCTGGGAGAAAATAACTGGATAAAGCCACTGATGTCATGATGATGTCATAATGACACGCCTAACCTTGGAGAAAATAACTCGATAAAGCCACTGATGTCATGCTTCCAACATTGGCAGAATTGCACTGCATGCCATGGTTGTAGACAAAGCACCTGCATACTAGAGAGAGAAAGTATGCAAGCAAAGTATTCCAAACAGCGTCTATGTCACTCTGTAGCCCTTCACCACGATCAATAGCCTGCCTGTATTTGGTCTTCAAATGTCTCATCATTTTTAGTTTTATTTTATTTTTTGATGTAAAAAAAGTAAACCATCAATGCACACAAAAACAAAGTCCAACTGAAATTCCATTTTGTTGTCGATGCTTGATCAAAAATTCCAGTTCAGCTCCATTACGATTCATTTTTGGTATGGAATGAGAAAGGGGGAGGGGCTTGAACTGTGGAAAGAAAGGTCAAGAATCTGGCCGAGGATGTCTACAATACAACCCCCATTACCTGATTGTGCTTATCTCACTTCCTTGGGAGGTGTTTGGGCACAGAGGCTCATTGATATAAAGATGTGCCTACTTGAATCTAAATAGGCGCTAGTTGAGGCTCGATCACATGATCCGCTGAGGGGAGGACAAGAGGAAGCAGAGAAAGAGCGGAAAACAAAATGTCTGATCGGTAAGTCGGGAACACAGGACAGTCTGAGCAACTGGTTGAATATTAGCACATCGGCTCGCGATCAGTGCAGGAATCTCATGTCTCTCCTGGTACTTCTGAGCTGAATACTGGTTCTGTCGAGAGAGCTCTAGACTGGTGGTGGACTAGGTTCGAGCATGGGGGATAGGGGGTTGGGGACTGGTCAGAAGGCCAATGAGAGATGAAGGAACAACGCTGCTGCCTCCTCTGCCATAAATCTGCTCCTCCGTGTGCGTTCCTGCCGCACAACAGCCAAACTCCCCAGACTGGTGGGATCCTGATATCTGTGGGGTCCCAGGAGAACCCAAATCTGAGAGGGAGAGAGGCAAAGCAAACAATGTGGACGGCATCCTTCCAGCCCCCCCAGTTCTGTCTTGGTGCCAGTTTGGGGCCAGTTCACACCGGTATAAACCAGCGTAGGCCCCAGTTCTAGTTCTCACTGGTACCGGATGTGCCCAGTGCTAGACCATCTGTATCTGTCCAGAGTAGGTGGTGAGGAGCAGCATGATGGCGAAGCCCGTTAGCAGGCCGGCGTTCTGGATGGCGAATGTGACGAGGAAGCGGGTGCCACCCGCCTCCTCTTCCTCACGACTCACCTCGTTCATCTCCGGGAACTGACAAAAAACAGAGGGGGGAGGAGGGGGGAGAAAGAAGGACTTTTTTAAAACCTTTATTTATCCAGGGAACGCCTTGCTTCACTTCACTTGATAAATGAGTAAAAAAAAAAGAAATCGATTATCAAATTATATTTAATTAATTTTCGACGACAAGAAGTCTTGCGAGAATACACACAGGCAAACAACCTCACGACCACACAAATCTGTACTGACCTCACACAAAGACACACCATTATTCCCCGTCACAGATGCCCCAAAATCCCCCACTCACGCACCCTTCACTCACGCACCCTTCACTCACGCACCCTTCACTCACGCACCCTTCACTCACGCACCCTTCACTCACACCCCCTTCACTCACACCCCCTTCACTCACACCCCCTTCACTCACACCCCCTTCACTCACACCCCCTTCACTCACACCCCCTTCACTCACACCCCCTTCACTCACGCACCCTTCACTCACGCACCCTTCACTCACACCCCCTTCACTCACGCACCCTTCACTCACGCACCCTTCACTCACACCCCCTTCACTCACACCCCCTTCACTCACACCCCCTTCACTCACACCCCCTTCACTCACACCCCCTTCACTCACACCCCCTTCACTCACACCCCCTTCACTCACACCCCCTTCACTCACGCACCCTTCACTCACGCACCCTTCACTCACGCACCCTTCACTCACGCACCCTTCACTCACACCCCTTCACTCACACCCCTTCACTCACACCCCTTTCACTCACGCCCCCTTCACTCACGCCCCCTTCACTCACGCACCCTTCACTCACGCACCCTTCACTCACACACCCTTCACTCACACACCCTTCACTCACACACCCTTCACTCACACCCCTTCACTCACACCCCTTTCACTCACACCCCCTTCACTCACACCCCCTTCACTCACACACCCTTCACTCACACACCCTTCACTCACACACCCTTCACTCACAGACCCTTCACTCACACACCCTTCACTCACACACCCTTCACTCACACCCCCTTCACTCACACACCCTTCACTCACACCCCCTTCACTCACACCCCCTTCACTCACACCCCTTCACTCACACCCCCTTCACTCACACCCCCTTCACTCACACCCCCTTCACTCACACCCCCTTCACTCACACCCCCTTCACTCACACACCCTTCACTCACGCACCCTTCACTCACGCACCCTTCACTCACGCACCCTTCACTCACGCACGCTTCTCTCACACACCCTTCACTCACGCACCCTTCACTCACACCCTTCACTCACGCACCCTTCACTCACACACCCTTCACTCACACACCCTTCACTCACAGACCTTCACTCACACACCCTTCACTCACACCCCCTTCACTCACACCCCCTTCACTCACAGACCCTTCCCTCACACACCCTTCACTCACGCACCCTTCACTCACGCACCCTTCACTCACGCACCCTTCACTCACGCACCCTTCACTCACGCACCCTTCACTCACGCACCCTTCTCTCACACCCCCGTCTACAACTGACCATGTCTGCCAGAGCGATGTAGAGGAACATGCCACCTGCCAGGGCAAAGATCCAGTTTGGGGAGAAGCTGTTGCCGGCCAGGATGCCGAAGCCCATGCCCAGGTAGCAGCAGCACGCAGACAGGAAGTTAAAGAACAACGCCTGCTGGATGCTCATGCCCGCGTTCAACAGGATCACAAAGTCTCCTGGAGACAGACAGAGAGACAGACAGACAGAGAGACAGACAGAGAGACAGACAGACAGAGAGACGGAAAGATGTAATTTAGGGTCTTATATTCATAATTGTATGCATCTAAAAGCTGTAGAGATTAGTTTCAATCCAAATCCTAAATATTGCCATTTTATTTGCCTGTTGTTACAAAACGTTTGCACTATATATGAAGTGATACCCAAAAAATGTTAATATATATTTGCAAATAAGTCTGGTGACATCACCGTCCCAGCTCATGACCTTTGAACCGTAAGATTACCAGTTCCCAGTTATAAAGGAATGCACGATTACTCCTGGTCTCGTCAAGTTAAGACATCCAGGTGATGTCTCAGAAATCCACAGAGCCAAGGCATAATGAATTTGGTGCCAATATACGTATATCAATACATCATTTTCAAAAACTTTTCTTAAAGGACGTATTTAATTTTTCTCGAATCCACAAACCTTCAAAGAATTTCAAAACCCGTGGAAAATCTGTTGTACAGAGTAAACGCCAATTCCCTTTTGTAAAAACAAAAATAAATCCTCAATTCCACTGATTCAAAAATGCAATTTCTCATTGTGACTGGCCACAATAAAATCAGGACTTCAGCTGAGACTCAGCTCAAGGCTCCGACGTCCCAACTCACCGAGCTCGTGGGGGAACTCCTCACACAGGATGGCCACCGAGGTGCTGATGCCCTGGAAGACGGAGGCGGTGAAGGAGGCGCCGATGGCCAGGCCGTCGATGAAGTTGTGCAAGCCGTCGCTCAGCGTGATCATCCAGGCCAGGGTGCCGATGTCCGAGTAGGTCGCCCCCTTCAGCCAATAGCAGCTGCCGCCCGAACGGCCCCCACCCTCCGTGCTCTGGGAGTCCTGGGGGGGGGGGGGGCGGGTGATTGGGAGGGAGAAGAAAGCAGATTAATCGTGCGTTCCTTTATCGCAAAATAACTGGGATGTGGAGGCTAAATGACATCACATCCGTTTTGTTAGCGTTCCATTTGCAGAAAACTTGAGCTGGGAAGTTCACTGTTCATTGGTCAGATCCAGTCGCTAGCCATTGTTAGCAATAACAATTGACATGGCATTTCGCGTCATTTTGCGCATACAAACACTGCAGCCTCATGTCCACACAGATAGAAGTTAGGCAGTGCTGTGTGTACAGCTGATTTAATGAGACACAAACAAAACAGAAGTGCCAAACAACATTACTAAGATTACTACTACTGTTGTTGCGAGGCGCAGCCATCTTGGATTTTTTAGGTTGGGGCTGCTGAAGCTCCTACGAGTTTGGAATGGGAAATACCAGCTCTGATGACGTCACCGCCCAGCTCATGACCTTTGAAGTCGTAAGATTACCAGTCCCCAGTTATAAAGGAATGCACGATAAGAATACATAGCACTTTCAGGCTACCTAAAACAGTTTCATCCTTTTAATCCCTTCTAAAAACACAAGTTTTTAAGACAGGCTTTTATGTGAAATGATCTTTAAGAAAAATACTATACAAATAAAGTTATAATTAACATTACTATTATTTTTAAACACTATTTCTGGGGGGCATATAGCCATTTATTAGATAGTTCAACATTGAGAGAGTCAGGAAAGATTGGGAGAGAGAAGCCATAACCTCAGTGTTGAGAGGCATGCAGGGACCCTCAGAGATGCTCGCAAGTCATTTTTTGCAAGTCCAAGTCAAGTCTCAAGTCCCTATGGATGAGTGTTCTATCATCTGCTGCATGCAATCCGGTCTGCTTAGAACACTGCATCTAAAGTAACACTGCAGCTAAAACTAAGGAATTCAAAGCATGAACTGTATTATCCTCAATCCTTATCTATTAGAATACAGTAGCAGCAATGATCAGAGATGACATTAGTAGACATTTCCTTCATGTTAATACACCAAAAAAATAAAAATAAAGATTGTTCAGTTCCAAACCTTCAAGTCCAAGTCAAGTCTCAAGTCTTTGAGGACAAGTCTCCAGTCAAGTCTCAAGTTGCTGTGTGTGTGACTTAAGGCGACTCAAGTCCAAGTCTCAATTCCAAGTCCCCATGTCTGCCTCAGTATAATAAAATGAAATGATCATAAATCACTATTGTCCGTTCCCAACCTCTACCTGTGGTGTGTGTGCACTGCTGAGCATGAGTTGGCCCTCTCCTGCGTCCACCTTGCCCAAAGTCAGGCTGCTGGCTTCCCCGTTCTGCTGCAGCTTCTCCCTCACCCCCTCCTCCGTGTCCCCGTTGGCTGCAGAGTAGCGGTCTGTGCCGGGGTAGTGGCTGTGGCCGTGGGTGTGGCCGTGGCCCTAGGAGACAGACAGAGACACAGAGAAAGAGACAGAGACCATTACACTTCCTACTACAAAATACAAATATTTATGATCAAACAAAAAAAGCTAGTTCCTTACATATTTTAAAGCTTTGTTTCAATTAAATTTGTCTTAAATTTAATTGAAAGCAGGCAGGCAGCTTGATCGCTGCCTGCCTGCAAGACGACGCATGTATATAGCCTCAAACACCAGGTGATTGACAGCTCTATAATACGCATAATAGCAGCGGATGGAAACGCGCATTATTTTGCATGTTCTTTTGCCGACTTTCTGAAAATTAGATTAAATTTTGCATTACCTTTGGACGGAAATCCAACTACTGTAGGTCAGAGAGCCTCTGTCATAGGATCACAGGTCCCAGTGTTCAGATCAGGCTGGCTGGACCATATTGCTCAGAGGATAGTTACCACTAGGGGGAGCTACCGTCTCACAGACTCACCACTCCACATTCCATACTGCTGCTTTTTATGAATGAATGAATGGATAGCAGTTATGTTATCTCTATCTTATTTAGCCTTATTTGGTTATTTAAGTTAAAGATGACTTGTACATCTTTACCTTTACCTACCACCACCTCATCACCAACAACAGTCTTTTCTGAACTGTGGCTGTGTGTGCTCAACGTCTCTGCTGCCATGTAAAGGCTTAAGTCAAAGAAAGGAGAAATTCCACCTGGAAACAATGTGAAGCCTCTCCTTGCGTGTATAACGTTGCTTGAACATGTACAGTAAGAAAGTCCTTTATTGTATGGGAGGGTGCACCTTCAGTCACACAATTGCACACGTGCGCCTTAAGTACACGTGGATCCAGACAAAAGAAAATGACAGTGTCGACATTTGTGCGTGTGTGTAACAACTGCACCCTTACAACGCCCTTACAAGCAAAACAAAGCCAACAAAAGCACATCATATCATCACTATCTGAACGTTATCTGCACATTAATCCTAAGTGCTGTGTGTGTGTGTGTGTGACATCCTGTTGAACTGGTTTAACTGCCCATCTGACGTATAAATACTGCTATTGAGGGGCAAACCAATTGAACGAGATGTTCCCTCCTCTCAGAGCAAAGGAAAAAACAAACCGGTGTTGAAAGTAAGCGGTGCAGGATTAGTACGCTAGGGCAGTGGTTCTCAAATAGGGGTCCGGGGACCCCCAGGGCTCCTTGAGGGGGTTCCAGGGGGTCCCCAGCCAAAAGGGGGGTAATTTATTTGCGCTATAATTCCATTCGTAAGTAACACAGTGACTATTTTGGTCATGGGTTTTATACACTTTCTGTAATAAAGCATCAATCTTATGGGCGGCCGTGGGACAAAATCCTATCAAATGGGGGTCCGTGGTCTAATCTTTGTCAGTTTAGGGGTCCCTCATGTGAAAGGATTTGAGAACCAATGCGCTAGGGGTACGTACGTATTTAATTACGGGCTCAATACGCCACTGACTGAGCTTCGTTAACAAGTACAACTCACGCTGATTCCAATGCAAAACATGTTGAAATCCATTGCTCGGTTCTGGAGGTAGATCTGTTTGAACACGTTAGCAAGTTTAGCAAGCTAATTGGCTAATCTGTGTGTGTGCGCGTGTGTGCATTGACGATGACGACGTTGCGGCAGGAGCCATGACAATTAAAAAAAGATTTGTTACGCTCAATTAAATATCAATCAAAGAAAACACTGGAGGAACATTTTTATGGCTGTGAGGGATGTTGATCAGAAAAGCATCAGTCTGGTCCAAAGAAGAAGAGATACAGGTGATACAAATGGATGCACCTGAAATGATGTGTACATCAAGTACCTCAGAAGGCGCAGGACCTCTAGCTTCAGACCACTTCACTGTGTGTAGTGGGATATTTTGGACTTGTGTTGGAGAAAGCAAGCCTCCAGATCTTTGAGAGATGAGCAACATGGAAATCTGGAAATCGACTTTGCACTCAGTCTACGCTACAGATTGGGGTTTGGGGAGGAGGAGTCTTGAAGGCGTTTAGCTGAGTGTACGGGAGCATTGTCAACTCGGGGATATGGAAACATTGTGAGGCGTTTGGTGCTATAAAACGGGCTCATATTGCTTGACTGTTATACGAGCATGCAGCAGACATTGTGGGTTGAAGCGATCCTTTAACTTTGGATGCAGGGAAAAAAGGTGACAGACTCATCATCAGAACATTATCATTTCTTTCCACTGCTCACAGATCCAGGTTTTTGTGCTCCGTATTCCAGATTATGTGTTGTGAAGCTGATGTTTCAATGACTTCAAAGTCGACAGTAGTGTAGTTAGTTTAGTTTAGTTTTGAAATTCAAAGAAACATTGGCCAAAATTAAACATGATAGAGGTGTAATCTTTTTTTCTCTTTTTTTTACGATATTGTAAAATGCTGCTGAAAGAATTTTGTCAGACCTCTTTTGTTTTCAAGCTGACATACTGCTCACTGGTATTCAACTCAATATGATTCACCTGTGTAATTCATTGTGATTTAGTTATTTTCACGTGACAATTTGTATTTTGTCCAAGCCCCATTAAAACAAATGAAGGTGAATTTCACGTTGTCAGTGCTCTCCACAGTCCACTCACCCCCTTCCTCTGATTGAGCAGCGCCTTGAGGACCTTCTCAGTGAAGAAGAAGAGGTAGAAGCCTCCAAACACCACCGTGGACTTGGACACGTAGAAATCCACCATGGGGTCAAAGCCAAAGGCCTAGCGCACAGGAAAGAAAACAGTTAGCTTTGGACAAATTCTGATGGTAGCTGTAATAATCACACCATCACTGCCTGACATCACTGTTGTTGCTATTTAAGAATGTGGGATTAAGAATTTTGATAACTACAACCAATGTGGAAGTGAGTTTTTTTGGGGGGATAAAATGTAGTTCAGCTTCAGCAGGTTTTGTGAGTGGATAAAATGATTGGTGGGTCAATTGCTAGGTTTGAGCTCTAAGTGGGTCTGAGCTGTGTAGCAAACTGTCTCGCAAAAGGAGGTTTTGGAAAAGGGTGAAAAAACATGACACTTTCCTCATGTTTTCATTCACTGTCGGGGTCGGCTGTTGAACAAACACAATTTTGTCTGCTTTTCAAATGCCTTACTTTTTTTTTCAAATTGTACATGACATTGAATAATCAGCATCACCTGACACTTCACAGTCAACTAAAGCTGATATCTTTCAGATTGTACTGTACCATGGACCATCATTTGAAGGAAAAGTTGAGTTTTGCAATGTAAGCGTCTAGGCTCCAGGAGACAACGTCCCATTAATCAAACCACTTGTGGTTTGGGGTAAACAGAATCATTTTCCTGACTAAGGATCAAGGTGAAATGTCTCGTCAGTCAGATTGCTGCTACATGTAAATCTGCTGATTACTGTCTAGACATATCTTAACACGTTCACTGCCAATGACGTGTTTTTACGTCAAACAAAATCCAACGGTTGACTGCCAATGACGTGTTTTTACGTCCAAAAAAACTTTTTTTTTTTTTTTGACGGTGGGACGTTGATCTAACCCTTTTACGTCTCCTATACCAATATTGGAGGTATTGAATGTGTATAATCTATTTTACCGACCCACTGAGTGGCGACATGTCTCTCCACAGTAGAAAGAGGCGAGCCAAAACTGGAGGGAAAAGCGCGAGGAAGCCGTTCTCATACTGTAAAATGGATGGCGAAAACGCTTTCACTTTCGCGCTGACGCACAGCGGTGGCAACGGTGGGGGGTTCCAAGAATAGACTGGATGCACACTTTGAAACACGCACCATAAATAAGCCCAGAATCGCAAGAGCTTCATCAGAGCTCTCAACCGGACCGCCAAGAAACGAGCGAAACCCATCCAGCGAGCCCCATCCAGACTGCCAGGCAGCAGCCAGGCAGCAGCAACTCGTTTGTCACAGACCCGCTGCAGAGCCAAGGAGGGCGGAGGAGAACGCCCACGGAGGGAGGAGTTGGAAGCAGAGGGGGGTTTCCTGCTGTTATGGAGGAAATTACTGTTCAAAACTATTGTTTAGATGTCTGACGTCTTACTGATGCCAAAAATGAATGGTTAAAGTGACTGTTCTATCGAATTTCACAAAAAGCAGTTTATCTCAGAATAATTTTTCAGACGCTGAAACCATGCTGTATTCAAGTGCTAATGCCTACATAACTACTAACTCTACAAACTAACTCTTTTAGACAGAGAAAGCACACATTCTATTAGTTCTTTTGAGATATTGTGTGTTCACAAAATCCTAACAGAAACGAATCCTCGGCTCTTGAAAGATGAGCCAAAATCCTCAAAAAAAAACCTTGGCAGAAGCTAACTACAGTATTGAAAAACGGCTGGCAGTGAATGTGTTAAGCACCATTTGAAAACTTTATAGACAACTGCTGCTACGTTACATCGCAGAAAAGCGTGACTTTGATGACGTTGTACTTTCGTGGTTTTATTTTTCTAAGCCTACAGAGTTTTCCCAATCACACCTAGAGCAGCAAAATTGGTTTCACTGTAATAATAAAACCTCTCTTTTTATAATGAAGCTTGAAAATGATGATGCATTTGTGAAAAAGTATGCAACAAATAACCCCTCTAGTGAAGTTGAAAAAGTAAGTAACTTTAGAAGTTCTAATCAATACATTTAGCTGGCTTGTAAAATGAAAGTTTCTGGTGAATTTTAAGGCTGTACCAGCTGCTGCAGCGGGTAAACAAGAGTTTCCTGCCCTGACACACAAAGACAAAAACCAAAGAAACACAGATATGATCAAAGTGTATTTTGTTGCTCTGTAAGCACATTGTGACGGACTTGGTTTGTAAAAGGCGATTTCTAAATAAATTGAATTTTACTTCTGTAGTGAGTAGAGTAGCTGATAACTTTATTTTTTTAATCTAGGCGGAATCTACCCTAAATTACCATTGGTCAGGTTCTTACAAGCGGCACTGAAGTTCAAGATGATGTACTGATGAATATGGTGTCTGGACAAGGTGACTAATCATCACAATAAGTGAAAGTGGGTCTACAACTGCAAAAAATGCAGCAAGTGTCAGGAGGACTGGACAATCATATTTTCACAGTATTTTTTCAGTTTTGTTGTTATTGTTGTGCAATTCCCAAAGTTTTCAAGACCTGGAAATTCCAAAACAAATTTCCTTTCTTTTCCAATCAAGCGAGCCAATGACATCTAAAAAAATTGTTTAATGTTTTTGTTTACTCCGAAATGAAAATAATTCTGCACAGCCAAGCCTTTGTTGTCACCGAACTTTTACTTATTACATTTAATCATGTTGTATCGGATCATTAAGCCCATATGGCGTATGTTGTGAGATAAGCAGATCCCTATCAGCAGGGTGGGAATTTCATCATTTTAGGCGCAAGGAAATTTAAAAAATTTTAGGGCACAAGGCCACATGCCAGGGCACAAAGGCCATTGTTCTATTAACACCGTGAAGAGTGATTTTTCTGAAATGTGTGTTAAAATGAGCCAATGACACATCCTTTGCATAGGGCAGGCTACAATAAACTGAGCCCACTGGTGCTTTTAAAGCAACTGTCAGTAGCAGGCTGCTAGCAGGGCACTGCCAAGGTGGCCTTAAGCCTTAAGGGATCTCAGGGCATCACGGCCAGTGGGAGGGGCTAAATTCCCACCCTGCCTATCAGGTACTGTGAGTCAGAGCAGCATCAACACTACCTCTGGGATGAGCTGAAACAGGGCGTTGGAGTAGAGCGTGCCAATGGCCAGCGCAATGAAGTAGAGCAGCAGTCGCTTGTAAAAGGTTTTCCTCATGAAGGGCACCACGCTCGCACCCACCAGCGAACACAGAGAGATGAGCGTCACACACAGGAGGCCATAACCCCACACTGACCATCGCCACAACCAGGGAAAGAGAGACAGCAGAGAAGGTCCCAGAGAGGAGGAGAGAGGGGGAGAAAGAGAGGTAAGAGAGACCATTAGTCCAGGGTTGATTGTATGAGGTTATTATGGTTGTTCACCAGCGTACGGGGTGGGAAGGGGGGGGGGCGGGGGTAAGAGACATTGGAGGACACCGTGCAGTTCACCCCCTAAAAAGGGAAGTAAGAATTAAGTGAAATCACCCTGAGAAATGAAAGATCTCAAGCAAAGATGGCTGCCAGTGTTTTCCGAGACAAAAGGTTCACTGTCTGTTCAAAACATTATTGACTGCGGGATCACTGGAAGTGAAGTGAAGATAGTAATTCGCTGTCCTTTGATTTGAAGCAGTTCAAACCCCATACATTTCCTTTGATAAGGACGGGAGGTAATTAAAGTGAAATTACGCTTTTCTGAAAGCACACACACAATAGACACACACGCACACGACACACACACACACACACACACACACACACACACACACACACACACACACACACACACATACACTCCCACAGACGCACACACTTTGTTCCGGTCAGCTCAGGTGAGCCTGCACCACTTTTGCTAGCCTGCGGGTAAACACTGGTTCGCTCACTGCAGACACAAAGAGGCCAAATTAACTCTAAATAGCCTAATAGCAGCAAAGGGAGCACTGCTAACAGGTTTTCAGGCAGTGGCAGTCCATTACTTTAGCATTGTCTTTTGCCCAAACTGCACCTCATGCACTCATAAAGAAAAAAAGGACTGGCTCATTGAAAAGCTGTGTTGAAGTGTGCTGCATGTTGCAGTGGCAGAACAGAGAGCTGCACTGTTGCTTAGCACAGCCAGCTGACTCAACTCTGTCTCCCAGCTCAACCTCATGGCTGGCCTACATCTCAATGCCAGGGAAGGTGCGTGCACACGCACACACACGTACACATACGCTCTCTCACACACACACACTGTCTCTCTCTCTCTCACACACACACGTACACACTCTCTCTCTCTCTCTCTCACTCACACACACACACACTCTCTCTCTCTCTCTCTCTCTCACACACACACTGTCTCTCTTTCTCTCACTGACACACACACATACACGTACACACTCTCTCTCACACACACTCTCTCTCTCTCACTCACACACACACACACACACTCTCTCTCTCTCTCTCACACACACACACGTACACTCTCTCTCTCTCTCTCTCTCTCTCACACGATCAGTGATGCAGTGAAGGCAGAGCTGAAGCCAGAAAGCCTTCCAAGGTGCTTATTAGAGCCTGAGAAAAACAGAGGGAAAACAGTGGCAGGAACAGGAAGGAGGGGGGAAGAGAGACGGCCAGAGGGCAAGCGAGGAGGGAGCGCTTGGTCAACGGTGCACTACGTCTAAAGAGTCATGTGATACTATGTTCAACCGAAAAGTGGTTTTCTAACTTTGTGTGCGCACTGCGGGTGTGTAAGGAGGTGTGGAGCAGTGGTTCTCAACATGGGGTCCGGGGACCACCAGAGGTCCTTGAGGGGGATTCCAGGAAGTCCGCAGCAAATCGATTAAGTGTTAAACTTCACCATTATCTCATTTACGAGAAGTTATTGTTTCTCTGTTATACCTGCAATACAGGCAGTCAAAATGATATCTGATAATAAAAATGTTCTCAGATCTGGATCGGAGAGACAAAATCCGTGGCCCTAATGTGGACTAAATTAGGGGCCTTGATATGAAAAAGGTTGAGAACCACTGGTGGAGGGGTGTAGGGGGGAGGAGTGTAGGGGTGTAGGGGTGGATGGATGGATGGATGCAGGCGCACCTCGGGCAGGAGCTGGAAGACAGCGGTGGAGTACAGCGTGCCAATGGAGAGGGCGATGAAAAAGGTGAGGGCGCGCTTCATGTAGCGCGTGGTCATGAGGGGCACCAGGAAGGCTCCGGTGAGGGAGAAGGCACTGACCACCGTCACACTCAGGAAAGAGAAACCCCACACTGGGGGCGGGGAAGGGGATGGTAGGTGAAAATTAAAAACATATACACAGGCTCATACACACACAACTCATTTTAGAGTAGGGCCGGGGCTATCAATCAAAACGTTAACTTTCTTTCAATAGAATGATTGGTAATCGTGATTAAATAATGTCGAGTTATTTTGATGCACAATTCTGTTGTCTATATTAATGATAAGAAGAAGTAAATACTAATTATAATCTCTAATACGATGAGATCTGAATCAAATTAGGGATTATTATTATTATTATTATTACCATAGATTTCAGTGCAAAGGACCTCAATTTGATTCTAGTAGTTTACCGTTATATTTCAATAACAAAATGACAGTATTTGCTGATGATTCTAGTGATAAATCCTTTCATCCAGCCCTATTGTAAAGCATGGTTTGAAAACAACAAAAAAGATCATGTAAAGAGGGAGAGAAAGTCATGAGGAGGGACATTTACTGTGAATTGTGAATTGACTGACACCTGTAGAAAGGAATCAGGCTAAGGCCCGTTATAGTGACATGGTTTTCCTGCCCGTTTTGGCTGCAGCACCTGTGATGTTGATGGAAGAGATGTTAGGTGTGTTAGGTGTGTTAGGTGTGGAAGAGGTTTGCTCTCCAATCTGCTCTGTGGAGAGAGATGAGAAAAGACCTCTGACCTCTGACTTCTCGAGAAGGGACAAGAAGAGTAAACAAAGTGAAAGACACCCTTCAAATTCAGATCTAATCATGATCATTGAACAGACTTGGTCATTAAATTAACATGAGAATATTAAGAAAAATGAAGGATGAAATTGTCCAGTGAAGATGTGAAGAAGAAGGAAAAGGCTCCTGCTAAAAACAACGTGTGTGAGAGAAGTTGTGACACAATAACAGCAGATGTTCGATCTGAAGAGATATGAATTTGAAAAAAATGTTTGTCTCCCAAAATAGCCAGAATCATAACGTTGAATATGAAGTTAGTGATTTATTCTGTTGCCTAATTCTAGCAGTGATGCTTTTTCCATGACTTTAGCTCCCCTGCCTAGACGAGGAAAAACAGATCTCACGGCCAAAACAAACCTGCCCGCCTTGCACTACCGGGGGCTGGTGTGCTGGCTGAGGGCATGGTAGTGGATGATGAGGGTCAGCTGGGGATGACGTGTCAGCAGAGAGGGTGAGCTGAACATGTTAGTGGATGATGAGGGTCAGCTGGGGATGACGTGTCAGCAGAGAGGGTGAGCTGGGGATGACGTGTCAGCAGAGCGGGTCAGCTGGGGATGACGTGTCAGCAGAGAGGGTGAGCTGAAGATGGCGCTCTGGGCCCGACAAGGTGCTCTGCCTCTCTGCCTGAACTAAACAAGAGCAGAGCGCTGGAGGCTGAAGTCCCGCTGTCTCTCCTCTGTGGTTGGAATTGGAACATTTTGCCAAGTAAAACAGAGGCTGGAAACATCTGCTTAGAGATATGCCTCTGAGAAACCCTGATGTAGACAACCTTAAGGTGTGTTTACAAAGAGGGTGAGCAGCACATCGTCTTGATTGCGGGTGAACCTGCTAACACTAGGCCTCCTAGGGCTATACGAGGGATCAGTGTTGCTAAACAAATGGTAAATGGCCTGCATTTATATAGCGCTTTTATCCAAAGCGCTTTACAATCAGTAGATAGTCTACATTCACCCATTCATACACCGATGGCGGCAGGCTGCCACGCAGGGGGAGCAAGGAGGGTTAGGTGTCTTGCCCAAGGACACAGCGACAGCAGCTGGGAGGGAGCGGGGATCGAACCGCCAACCCTTGCGTCATTGGCCGACCCGCTCTACCTCCTGAGCTAAAGCCGCCCTAAACAAACTGCTGACTGGGGGGCCACTTTATAATGGGACCCTATGGAGCCAGCCTTGAGTGTCTCACTCTAGCAGGCTGTGCTTTTGACTAAATTCACTTCTTTTTAAAAACCGCGACAGTTCACACAACTTCAACATGATATACATATATTATACATCAGACCCGTGAGCTACTTCTACTCTCACTCAGAATGTCAAAATAGAAGCGATGTGATGTATCGTTGTTGAAATATTCACGTTTGTTTGGCACAACTCATACTAGTTAACTGCTGTGGTTGCGCATGTGGTCGTGATGTCGTCGCGCTGATTCGTCCGATTGGAAAACCAATAAGATGGACAAGACTAGTTAAAACAAGCCAATCGCTCTGTCAGTAAAGTGGTGATGGGGTTGCCATGGTCTTAAATGATCAGATGTTCTGCCAGATGCCTCAGGGCAAGACTGAAACAAAGACACTTTAGAATAAATACACAGTCCTTCAAATATTTGACAATTAACCAAACAAACGTCTATATATTAAGGCTATTTGCAGTGTATTAGTTTGAGTTCTCTCTGAAAGGACTAAGAGCAGGGAACAAATTGGTGGGTTTTATTCATTTAAAGCCGTTGACAATAGAGAGCCAAAGTGGAACGTCACTTCCTGCTTCAGCACTGTACCAGAGATTTTCATCCGCCGTTTATTTTCCCACAGACATTTCGTAAAATGCTTATAAAAAGTGTTTTACTTGTTCAAACCAAACGGTACATATATAATTAGAAACAGGAGAGATCGCATAACATTTCACTCGGACCAAAATGTAAAAAAAAATGCGGGTTTAAACTTATTTAGAACTTAATGTTCTATGGTCTCTCCTGATTCTAAATATAGCTGAACCGGTTAGCTACACTAACCGTTAAACCGTTACATTGAAACTAGTTTAGTTTGTCAACCCTGACGTCAGAGTTCAGTGAGATAGACCAGAGTTGAAAAGAGCAGAGCTCTTGTTTCTCACAGAACTCGGGTTGGTGGGTAAAGCTGAGCCCCAGGTCATTCATTTTAAAAGACAATGACACCTTGACCCCTTGTTGACTTCTTCTTCTTCTTCTTCTTGACTCATAAAACTAAGTACAGCACTGTGAACATTCCTGAAGTGGTGCCTCTGTAGGAGAGAGAGTGGCAGCGCCGCACCCTCCGGGGCAGAACATCACACAAGCTCCCCAAATTCTCCAAAGTCTGTCATTACCCGGCCTTTTTATAACCACCACCACCACCTACTCCACAGCCAATTTAGCTCCCACGTGACAGGAAGTCAAAGACTCTCTGAACAACAGCCTATATGCTGCTGAGGTCCACATCTCCAAGACCAACAGATTGGAAGCAGATGCCAAGATGGCTTCAGGAATTCCCAAGGACATCCGGTTGAGTTTGCCCCGTCAGCACAATAGATGGAGTTACAGTGGGACGGTGGCCAGGTTAACAGAGAGGAAGGAAGAGGAGTGTATGTCAGTGAGGCTCTTTGCTTTACAGATGGTCTTGAACTGGAAGAGCGCTCTGCTGAGACATTGGATCTGCCGACTGCGGCAGGATTGCAGGGGTCTAATGGATGTTCTGGTTTATAAGTCAGATTGAGAAATGCAATGTGAGCTTAGTGCAACAGTGCAGCATGCTAACTTTGGCCTTCATCCTGTTGGGGACATCGACGTATCATCGTTTCTATGCAAGCAGAGATGCACAGTTGGAGCTCAGATCTGCATCTGTTCTTACTGCATCCGGGTTCTCTTGGTAACAAAGTCTAGATCAAGTAGAAACGAGTAAGGCCAGGTAGAGTCGAGTTGTACTGTGCTGTTATATGTGGTGGAAATGAGACAATTGTAACTGCCAACAGGGCTGTAAAAAAGAGGGAAGGAACACTGGGCAAAAGTTTACGCAACGTTTTTATGTCATGCAGTTAGTCATTGACAGAGATTTACAGTAAGGGACCAAACAAAAGTTCAGCAAATACTGTATACATAATATTGTATAGCAATGGTGGGGGGGAAGCCGTAAATACATGAAACCTCAACACTGAGTTGTTGCAGAAGCAGAAGACTTGACAAACCTATAACACAATTGCCACCACAAATAATAAAACAAAACAAAACAGAAGAATACAGAAAATCAAACAATATGCAAACAGTCATCACACGTAATGCAAGATGAATCTCATCGTAAGGTTAAACAAAAACAAAAAAAGTATCTTAAAGTAAAAGATAAATACATTATTCAGAAGCCTGTTCAATGTTGCCAGATTCAGCTAATGGTTTCCAGCCCCAAATCTAAAACAGCCAAACAAATGCAGGTTAATGTAAACAAGCGGCTCTGTAAACCCAGCCCAAGCACATCTTTCCCCCACAAACCAGCCAACATGGCAACACTGAACGTGTTCAGAATTGGGGCTCACCTTCAGCATCTGAGGGCCTGGGGGAGGGCTCCTTGGTAAGCTCCTCCTTCTTCTCCGCCCCACAGACACCGCTGTCCAACTGCTGCAACATGGTGGGGCAAAGCTCCTTCAAGCCCCGCCCATCCAGCTGCGACTGCTCACTGATGCTGTAAACAGCCAGAGTGTCGGCAGGCAGACACTGGGGAGCGAAACAAACACATCGGTCGGCTTCTGGCAACGGTCATTTCAATACGACTATTATAGAGTACCGCAGGAATGAGTGCGGAAGTAGCACTTCGGTTCGTAAGGGGAAAAGTGATGGGCTTTTAGTATGGCGATTTCGGTTAAATGCGTGAAATAAGTAGCCTGATATTCAGACTGCATCGTGCAATTCATAAACTCATTTCCTCTTAGTCTGAGATTGTGCTCACTTCAGAGCCTTTCTATGAGGGGGCGGGCTTCGGTCTTCCCTAACCAATCACTAGAGACCAAGGTGTCCACGGCAACCTAACCTCGCGTCTCCAGGCTCTTCCCGAGGCGACCGGCTGGCACGGCAGGGCAGCCGCAGCAGTCTTGCTAGTCACAAGCACAAGCTAACGTAGCTACTAGCTAGCTAATGCTAGCCAGCTGCTCCACGTTAAGCGTTATTTAACGGTAGATAAATGAAAATGAAGAAATAATTTTCAGAAAAACATTACAGAACAATTATTAATAAATAAAAATGTGCATATTTCATTACAGGACTGTTTTATGATGTAGCAGTGTTCAGAGAGGAGCCTCCATCATATCAGAGGTGGACTGGAGGTGACTGGAAAAGCCGCGACGCCCGTGACTTAAAGCGAATGTGGGCCAGGGGCATAAAGTGGGCGGCCCAATGTGGGGGGGCCCTTGCTCGGAGAACGGCCATTTTCGAACTCGACCTTAATTTTGATGTCAACTACACGCCTGTAAAATTTCATGACTGCATCTTGCACGGTGTCCACAGACAGTAGTCCCACTACAATAGATGTCACCAGGACCACATTGCCTAGATGAGACACGCACGCGCACACACACACACACACACACACACACACACACACACACACACACACACACACACACACACACACACACACACACACACACACACACACACACACACACACACACACACACACACAAATAAAGCCACAAGAGATATCTGCCATTGTCAGGCCAAGTGTGCCAAGGTATGAAATGCTATCTTTAGAATTAGATCTCAAAAGTCACATTGAAATAAATACAGTGTAACTTTATCCATGGTAAATATCATATTGGGACACAGAGCCCATTCAGCATTTTTTCCCCGCATTCAACATTTCATCGTGAGGGGGGATTTCACTCCTAGTTACTTAGTGTTTATGAAACGCATTTAAAAATATGCGAGTGACGCATTGAATACCACTGCAGATAGGCATGCGCTAGTACAGTTATCGCCTTGGGGCCTCAGTTGCACTCCTGCCTCTCGGCACATGGGGTCACACTACAAAGACATTACATCGTAGCCGTTTCTCTCACAAGCAACCAGTAGAGACAGCAACACTCAAGTCTAGTGCATGATGTCTTCTCTACCTCACTTATCTAATACAGGGGTTCCCAAACTTTTCAGTTTTCAGTCCAAGTACCACTCTGTCCCAAACCAAAGTTCCCAGGGGCCACTTCCCACTGCAGATTCCCCCCCCTGTAAAATCAAATTAGCTGATTAGGCTGTGGGAAAAAAGGATCCCTTTGAATAAATTCTCCCTCACCAACATTTTGCCTAACTCTGGACTCTGGAGCATTATTTAGCCAACTTCCTAACAAGGTAGCAAAGAATAAAAATAAAAATAAATGCCATGCTCTGGCGGACCACCGGGCAGAGCCGTGTGGACGACCACAATTTGGGAATCACTGTCTTGTTTTTGTTCGACCAAACATCAGGGGGAAGGTGCGTTGTGCGATTGTTGGTTCTGGCGTTTCAGAAACCTTCACTTGACGCACACACAGTCACTATAACACACAGTCACTATAACACACAGTCACTATAACACACAGTCACTATAACACACAGTCACTATAACACACAGTCACTATAACACACAGTCACTATAACACACAGTCACTATAACCTTGTGAGCCAGCTGGCGAGATCATCATGAGATCTTTAGTGAGAACAAAAGCATCCGTCTGGCAGCGTCAGATTACAGCCACTACCGTTTATAGAGATAAACAAAAAGGTGTTGTTAATGAGCGAGGTTAGAGGAGAATGGATGAACAGACTTGTCTGTCGAGCCAACAGAAAGGCCATAAATGCTCCAATAACAGCTGTTCCCAGCAGCGGTGTGCAGAGGCCAGAGGGCATCTCAACAACACACAACATGTTGGCCCTCATGAGAAATGGGCAACAGCAACAGATGGCCAGCCGGCACTAGAGAGAGAGGTGTACCTAATAAAGTGGCCAGTGATTATGACCTAATGACCTCATGTCCTATATCATTTTCTCTGGCGAGTCCATCACCAGGCCACCATTGCTCAGGGTCGATCCACTCAAAGCAGATCAGCATGTGAACAGTGAGTCAATGGGACATGCCACTAAGCTTGGGAGATAAGCAGAATATTTCAGTGATCTGGGATCAGTGGCACCTTGTTCCCCCCGACAGGCCTAAGCTGTGCCACCTCCACTCATGATGGCATCATCACCTCAGTAGATAGAGGGGCAGCTTGTGAACAGGCAAGGCAGGCAACTGCTTGGGACCACCTCCCCCCCGCCCCAAGGGCTGACAAACTTTACTATCCACAGCACTGACCGCAAAACCTTCTCTATTAAACAACCAATTTGCAATGACATTGAAAACCTCCCTAAAGGAGCCCCATGTCATTCCCGTCAAACTTGCATGATTCACGTACATTCTCCATGAATCATGCAAGTTTGACGGGAATGACTCACCAACGGCCACAGAGAATCATTCCCATCAAACTTGCATCATTCATGTACAGTTTCTTGAATTGAAAGTGAAACTGAATGAAAATGAAGAAGAGTGAGGAAAAAGAAGCAAGACAGTGGAGCAGATGTTGATTAACGTTAAGCAGATAACTGAATGCTGTTATTTAGTCTAGCGGGTAGACTAGCCTTAATGGGGGAGCTACTTGAATAATTTAACCAGCTAACTAAGCTAACAGTTATGCTATGAATGCTATGAGAGCAGGTCACAAAATGATCGGGTGTGAACTGAGCCAGCATCAACCGAGCTGCTGGAAGTGTAAAGACGCACGGTGAGTAGACATGGTGTTCTTCTCACCTTGGAGCCGTTGGCTTTGGGCGCTGTGGCCGGAGGTCCCTCAGTAATGCCAGTGGCATTGCTGCTGTCGCCTTGGGCCTGCTGTCCCTGGGTGAGGCGGGCCAGCAGAGAGCGGAGCTGGGGCACGGTGATGGTGGCGTTGTCTCCGTAGCGCGACAGCAGGTATTGGAGGACCTGGGCAGGAGACTGGGTCTGAGCCTGGCTGTCCCCCTCCTGGCCCAGCACCCTGCCCGGGGGACAGAGCAGCACAGCGAGCACCAGGGAGAGCATCAGCTGGTGCCGGACCAGGGTGATGGCAGCGGTCGCATGGCCTTGACGGGACTGACTGAGCATGGCTCCTCCACTGGCTAGAGGGATAAGATCTGGGGGGAAGGGTTGGGAGAAGTAGTTGGAGAGGGCGTTTCATTGGTAAAGAGCATCTCAACATCTAATTTAAAACAACCATAAAATTATCACAGAAAATCATTGTTGTTTTAAAGCTATATCATTCATGTTGGTGCCTCCAAATAACAGCAACATGAACTGTTTGAATGCTTTAAAAATCAAAACCTGAATAACACGGGCGGTCTGTGAAACTTTATAACAAACAGACGAGGGGAAAATATCTCATGTTTTGGCGAGTCCAGCTTTTTCTAAAAGCTCGACCTCGCTGGCGTTCAACATTCAGTTTATGTTTTTTTTTTAGCTTTTCTTTCTTTTTTGTTGTTTGTTCTTCTCCCTTGTTCTTGTTTATATTGTCTGTTTTTGCTGTAACTGTTTAACTTAGATTTAATTTCTGAGGTAGGAGACCTCGCATAAGCCCTCTGGGGTTTCTGTCTCTTACCCGCACAATGTTTGCATATTCTTGTATCTGTTCCGTCTGTTTTTGATGTGTGCAAATAAATAAATAAAATCAAATAAATGTGTCTCTTAAGTTTCAATACAGATACAGATACAGAAAATGTTATTATATATCCCCGAGGGGCAATTCAGTTCCTACAGTCCACCACCACATACAAATATACACATGACAGTCATACAGCACAAGTCAATGGAAACTCAGTCGTTGGCCTGGTGGGCCCGCCAGGCCTGTAGAATGGTAGGGGAAACACTGCACTGCATGGGGGGCACAACCAACCACCTATTCATTACACAACAACAACACACTTCCACAACACAACACAACACAACACAACACAACACACAGACTATCAATGGCCTACTGTAATATCAGGTAGACTAAAGTACAATAACACTCTGACACAAACACAAACAAACAGTGTAATGTTAGACATACACACTGTAGTGCAAATAGGGAAAACTATTCCACTCCCCTGTTCAAACACACAGAGCGTCAATTCATTCCCATACACCCCCCAGTCAGCCTTCCAGGTCTACAGAAACGCTGAGTGAAGCAGCTCCATTCATTCATATGAGAGACACTCACCTCTTTCAACTGGGGCCCTGGTGGTGCTGATGAGTCTTGTGTGTTAGTTAGCCTGCCTGCCCCGAGGCTCCTGGACGGACGCCTACAGGTTAGCTAGCTGCTAGCAGGGAGGCAGCCTGGGGACGTAGCCAGCAGCTGACAGAGAGAGAGATGCCTATAGAGAGCAGCAGGCTCCTCAGGTGTGCAGTGGGCTGTGGAGGAGGAGAGGAAGACAAGACAAACCACGGTTACGACTCAGCGGCGAGGAAGAAAGGAACAGGAGAGGATGGAAGAAAGAAAAGAAGCAGTGAAGAAGAAAAACGCGGTCTTAACCCAATAGGGCAGCAGGCTTATAAAGTGGCTGTGTTCCTATCCATCCACTTGCCTTCTTGAGATTCCAAACTAGCCACAAAGTCAAGCAGCGTGCCAAAACCACGGCGCTCATTCCTTGTTTATTCCTGTTCTGCTGTATATAGTGAAGGCCATTTAGCTGGCTAGAATCGGCCAATCGGCTGTGGGCACATATACTGTAGCCGCAAAAACATCTGATCCAGCTGCTGTAGAGAAGCGCAGATAACTGTACCGTTATTGCTGACTGTATGAATGTGAAGCAGGGCGGTGCTGTAAGAGATCATTGCTGACTGTATGAATGTGAAGCAGGGCGGTGATGTAAGAGATCATTGCTGACTGTATGAATGTGAAGCAGGGCGGTGCTGTAAGAGATCATTGCTGACTGTATGAATGTGAAGCAGGGTGGTGATGTAAGAGATCATTGCTGACTGTATGAATGTGAAGCAGGGCGGTGCTGTAAGAGATCATTGCTGACTGTATGAATGTGAAGCAGGGCGGTGCTGTAAGAGATCATTGCTGACTGTATGAATGTGAAGCAGGGCGGTGCTGTAAGAGATCATTGCTGACTGTATGAATGTGAAGCAGGGCGGTGCTGTAAGAGATCATTGCTGACTGTATGAATGTGAAGCAGGGCGGTGCTGTAAGAGATCATTGCTGACTGTATGAATGTGAAGCAGGGCGGTGCTGTAAGAGATCATTGCTGACTGTATGAATGTGAAGCAGGGCGGTGCTGTAAGAGATCATTGCTGACTGTATGAATGTGAAGCAGGGCGGTGCTGTAAGAGATCATTGCTGACTGTATGAATGTGAAGCAGGGCGGTGCTGTAAGAGATCATTGCTGACTGTATGAATGTGAAGCAGGGCGGTGCTGTAAGAGATCATTGCTGACTGTATGAATGTGAAGCAGGGCGGTGCTGTAAGAGATCATTGCTGACTGTATGAATGTGAAGCAGGGCGGTGCTGTAAGAGATCATTGCTGACTGTATGAATGTGAAGCAGGGCGGTGCTGTAAGAGATCACTGCTGACTGTATGAATGTGAAGCAGGGCGGTGCTGTAAGAGATCATTGCTGACTGTATGAATGTGAAGCAGGGCGGTGCTGTAAGAGATCATTGCTGACTGTATGAATGTGAAGCAGGGCGGTGATGTAAGAGATCACTGCTGACTGTATGAATGTGAAGCAGGGCGGTGCTGTAAGAGATCATTGCTGACTGTATGAATGTGAAGCAGGGCGGTGATGTAAGAGATCATTGCTGACTGTATGAATGTGAAGCAGGGCGGTGCTGTAAGAGATCATTGCTGACTGTATGAATGTGAAGCAGGGCGGTGCTGTAAGAGATCACTGCTGACTGTATGAATGTGAAGCAGGGCAGTGATGTAAGAGATCATTGCTGACTGTATGAATGTGAAGCAGGGCAGTGATGTAAGAGATCATTGCTGACTGTATGAATGTGAAGCAGGGCAGTGATGTAAGAGATCACTGCTGACTGTATGAATGTGAAGCAGGGCGGTGCTGTAAGAGATCATTGCTGACTGTATGAATGTGAAGCAGGGCAGTGCTGTAAGAGATCATTGCTGACATGTGCCGCCCACTTTCCCTGGACAAATAAAGGTTTTATAAAAGGTCAGTCTGTCTTCCTTTTTTTCTCCTGCTTCTCAATTCTGTCGGGCCTCAACATTTCCCGTCTCTCTCTCTCTCTCTACCTCTCTCTCTCTGTCTCTCTCTCTCTCTCTACCACTCTCTCTCTGTCTCTCTCTCTCTCTCTACCACTCTCTCTCTGTCTCTCTCTCTCTCTCTACCTCTCTCTCTCTGTCTCTCTCTCTCTCTCTACCACTCTCTCTCTGTCTCTCTCTCTCTCTCTACCACTCTCTCTCTGTCTCTCTCTCTCTCTCTACCACTCTCTCTCTCTCTGTCTTCAAGTCTCAGTGCTGAGGCGAGGAGGCAGCCAGACAGAGACAGTTCTATTCAACAAATATCTCACGTCTCCGTCTCCCCACTGAATCATATCCTCTCTCCAAAATATCCCTCCTCTACTCTAGACGGTCTAATTTGGTCTTATCCTGAAGTAGAAAGAGAGAAAAAAAAACTGAATCCTTCTATTGTATTATTTCTCTCCCCAGCACTTCTCTTATAGGAAATCTGACCCTTGCCCACCTTACTGCTGGCTGCTGGTTATTATTATGTGTGTGTTGTAGGAATTGAAACTGACTATATAGTGTTCGTATGCTCATGGTAAGCTGCTCTGGAGCTGCCAAACATGTACGATGACGATGGATGATGGAGCTCTCCTCTCCGTCCGAGACAAACAGAGGTGTCCCTCCTCCTCTCCCTTAAGCTGTGTTCACACCAAGATATTTATTTTTCGCTCTGTCGCTTGATTCAACCCTTTGGAGTCGCTCTGTTTAAATCGCTCATCAACAGGCACACGAATTGACGGACATGTGGGGGCTATAACGTTACGCAATGTCATGCTGTTTGTCCACTACGAGCCACCGTCATTGTTTACAAGCTAAAGCCTATCAGCGTGCTCCTAATGCAAGCTCCATATACCAGTAGTACAGACTTCACTTCATGTCAGCTGTCAGCCTGTCAATGCGGTTTGTTGCCACACAATAAACCAGCGGTTTGTTCCGAGCCAGTGTGATCCTTGACTCGCTCTCACACGGCAGCCAATCAGCGTTGAACAGCGAGCGACTGATGCCAGCGTATTGTCGCTCGAGTTGGGATATTTCATCTCGAGCGATGAGCGTATTTTCTCCCTATCGCTCTGTCTCTGCCGCTCGGACGCCCAGCGATTTTTCTC
This sequence comes from Poromitra crassiceps, assembly GCF_964638095.1. NCBI lineage: Eukaryota > Metazoa > Chordata > Actinopteri > Beryciformes > Melamphaidae > Poromitra > Poromitra crassiceps. Next base: position 5,476,832 of record NC_139631.1, on the reverse strand, counting down.
CGAGGCGAATATACGCTCAATCGCTCGTTTGCATTGACTTTGTATGTAAACTCGACGCCAGCGAAAAACTTTAATAGGTCGGTGTGAACGCACCTTTACACACCCAGGAAAGAAGAGGCCAGAGGTAAAGTGAGCTCTGTCCTCTAACTCTTCCACATCCATATTTCATTAGAGAGAAGCTCAGTGTGTGAGGACATGGGAGTGGCAGGAAGCAGTGGCACGTGGGTGAAGCATGATGACAGCCTAGCTCGAGTTAACTAGCAGCGCTAAAGCTAGCTCATTTGTTTATATTTGGATATAGATAATTTATTAGTAAACACACACTACTACCACACCCAGAGATAGCTAAGGGGTTAACTTAACATCAATAAGCTTCTAGCAGGCTCTATACAGCATTTTCCATCATGTGTCTCTGGGTCTGATTTCATACAATCTGCTGAATGGCTTCATGGAACAGAACACCAAGAGGGAGAGGGCACTGAACAGAACACCTGAACAGGGCACTGTTCTTCTGTTCTTCCAGGTCAGGAACAGCTAAAGCTGTCAGAGCTTCTCTCAAGGACAGATGGTGAAACTAGTCAGAAAGGCAGATGGGGGCGTCAGAAAGAGAAATGTGATATTAATTTGGAGAAACTCTTGACTAGCACAAACAACACCAATGGTGTGAGAGACAGAGGCCACCAAATCATCATGCTGGACCATGGTCTCCTCCGTTTAAGTTTAATGCACCAACAACCTATTGCACAGGACAGGAGTGAATTACCCCATTTCCTTCAGGAAGTGAAGAGGACATATAAAGCCAAGGAGTCAACCTATGGACCAATCAAATGTGTCACATGACCTCTATGGACCAATCAAATGTGTCACCTGACCTGATTAAAGCTGACTTTGGTTCTCAGGGCCTGGCATGCGACAAGCAAACTTGTGAAAAAGTAATTGCTTTGCTACCTTTGACTCTGTTGCCTTGGCGATGGCAATAACTGATAGGGGTGGGAGAAAAAATCGATTCACCTAAGTATCGCGATTTTTAATGTCACGATTTTTTGGATCGATATTTTATTCAAGAATCGATAATGGCAAAAGCAAAAAAAAAAAAAAAAAAAAAAATTTTTTTTTTTTTTTTTTGGTGCTGCAGTCAGGCCACTCACTGAACAGCAGGTCAGGTGCCGCCTACTGGTTTACTAGTGGTTGTATTACTTTATTAGTTAGTCTGAAGTAATAATTACAATTCAGGGTTAAAGTGGGTGCATCTCATTGTAAAATTGGACTTGGCCCAAATTAGGCTTCAAACGGCCCAAATTGGGCTTCAAACGACCGACATTGAGCTTCAAACGGCCCAAATTTCACGCGCGTCGGCCCATATCGGCCTGGCCTGCTTGGTATCTAATGCCCAGCCTGAATTATGATCCCAGTCCGCCCCTGTTTTTAACTATATCGCCCAGCCCTACTCATGATATACAGTCTCTAGTGTATGATTCAACTTTTCCCATGTTCTAATCTAGTGTAAAAAAGCAAACAAACTGAAAAAAGAAAAGAAAAAAAGAAACAAAAATCGCAATAAATCGTAATATCGAATCGCAATAATCGTAGAATCGCAATACTTAAGAATCGCAATATAAATCGAATCGGCACCCAAGTATCGTGATAGTATCGAATCGGGAGATAAGTGAATCGGCACAGCCCTAATAACTGACAACTTGGAACTTACATGCACTCATGGCTCCTATATAACAATAACTGACTGACGACTTGGAAGAGTTACAGTACATGCACTCATGTTCCTAAATAAGAACTTGTTTTGTTTTTTTGCTGTGGAAAGGGCATTGCTCTTAACAACAGCTGGGCTAAAATAAACACCGACAGAGCTCAGCTGTAGCCTTGGTAGTCTTGGTTGATGAACTGAGGTAAAAAACAAACACACAAACTGGGCTGGAGAGGAGACGCTTTCACAGCCAATGTCAGCATGTCAGGTCACAACTGGTGTCACCGCATACTCTGATAAGATGGAGACAGACAGAGACACCGTGCCTGCTGTGTGTGTGTGTGTGTGTGTGTGTGTGTGTGTGTGTGTGTGTGTTTAGATCCTCAGGGTCCAAGGCCTGGTTGGGAGATAAGAGGTGATAGGAAGTTAGAACAGACTGGTTGTCTGCAGGTTATCTCCAGCAGGGACATCTTCACTATCATAGCAAAGTCCTCTGCCATATTTAATAGGAGCTTCTAGACAGCCGATGAGAGGAGAGGAGGAGAGGAGAGGAGAGGAGAGGAGAGGAGAGAGCAGGATATGAAAATGTTTACACCCAATGCACACCAGATGCATTGTGGATGTAGTAAAACTGCCGGATCAGACTCGTCTCGCCCATGTTAATAGATACTGGAGCCGTACCACATCTGTTCCAGATCTGGTGGACATTAGCCCTTAGTCACAGTAGGCATGGGTCGATTTCCGGTTTTACCGGTTCGGTTCGGTATACGAGCCCAAACCGGTTTGATCACGTGCAAACCTAAAAAAAAAAAAAAAATTTTTTTTTTTTTTTTTTGCCAGTCCATTCTGATTGCACTATTGTTCGTATTAGCCTCTTCTCAAGTTGCACTAGTAGGCAAAAGTCTTATTTTGTTTATTATGTTGATGTTTGAAGAAAAGTTAAGCTGAATAGTTATGAGAAATAAAAACAGTGTGTTGTTACAGTTAAAAGGTTCTGCTTATTTGTATTCAGTGTTCGTGCTGGTTGGAAACATACCAGCTTAGAGGTGCATTATCGCCACCAACTGCAGCCGCTTTGATACGTTTTTTTGGGGAATATCGAACCGGTTTCAAAATGTTCAAACCGACCCATGCCTAGGCCCTATATTGTGTGAATTTGTGAGTTTTGAAGTTTATAAGGCAGCTCAGCTGTAAGCCAATCCATTCTGATTGCACTGCTTGTGTTTTTATTAGCCTTTTCTCAAGTTGCACTATAGGCAGAAGTCTTATTTCATTTATTATTTTGATGTTTAGAAGAAAAGTTGAGCTGAATAGTTATGAGAAATAAATACAGGGTGTGTTTGTTACACAGGTGTCCTGCTTCTTTTTATTCAGTATCATTGCTGGTTGACAATACCAGCTTAGAGGTGTATTATCGCTATCAGGTGGACTGAAGTTGCACTACAGACAGTTATGGGCCACACTCGGGAGCCCTGCTTAAATTTTTTTTTTTTTTTTTTTTTTTTTTTTTTTTTTAATTACAAAAAAAATCGGTATACCGGTTCGATCCGGTTTAGACGGCAATATCGAACCGGTTTTAAATTTTTCAAACCGACCCAGCCCTAAGTCACAGACAGTCTGCTGGCTGGTCTCCGATCCCAAAGGCATGCAGCCGATCCCACTCTGCCCGTCCCCTCACACTCTCCGTCCTTACAAAGTCTCCTGTTTGTCCTACCTTAAGGCCATAATGAAATCTGTTGGATTTTTTTCCCACAAATTCCATTTTATTTCTTTCACAATTCTGTTTTTTCCATTTTAATTCAGGGGTTAGGATCGATATTTTGATGTCTTGGCTCTCTCTCAGACAGCCTCTTCGACATGTTTCTCAGTTGTGAGGTGAGGTGACATAACACACACACACACACACACACACACACACACACACACGCACACACACACACACACACGCGCGCGCGCGCGCGCGCGCGCACACACACACACACACACACACACACACACACACAGAGCATTGGGAATGAGTAAATGAGTACATGTTATCAGCACTACTGTACTGTCACTCTCTCTCTCACTCCCACACAAACACACAGGTCCTGCATCCATAAAAACACAGCCTCACTGAGAAAGTTTCCCTTGTCGTCATCACACCTTCATCATCAGCTGACTGAGTAGAAAAACATCATCACCTTCATCAGCTGACTGAGTAGAAAAACATCTACGTTTACCCACTAAACCAACAGCAGCACAGTGACGCTTTACCAACACTGACTCGTCATAAGTTTAGCCTTTAGTTTCCATCAGACTGTGAATGCCACATGGAAGTAACGATGTGTCTTTAAGCTATAGAGTAGTACAGGACGGACAGGATTATGTAACAGGAGTAAAACGTTAACATTTCAACTTAAAGATTTATCACTAAGTTATGAAAGACCGGCACAACTTCCAAACAAACAGGTTTGTGACGCTGCATAATTTATCATCTGGACAAAGGCTCCGCTCTGCCAATTTGACCCTGTGCTCTACTAATACTGTCTGTCTGTCAGCAGGCAAAACCAACACCAGCCCCAATCTGGACACACTCATAACTGACCTCGGTGTTTACATTTAATAATCCTAAATCAACTGTTGGCATGACGACGAGCTAACATCTCATTTAAGAACAAATGCCACAAATGCCTGCACTCACCTGCTACCAGCACGAGGAAAACCCAACCGTGTCAATCCTGGAGAATTGATGTCACAAACGTAGTTATAAACCAATCCAAGATTTTCCATTCCCAGCATGAAAGGGGCGGGGTTTGTAATAAATAGCCAATCACATGGAACATGGACAGCTTAAGAGCAGTGTATAAAATAAAATTGAACTACTGGATCCCCAAGGCAAAGTGAATAATAGGAAGGATTCAGTGGGAGAAAGGAAATAGAATATGAGCACACAAGTTTAAAAAAAGGGCAATCAAATAGTACAAAATGATAAAACAATAAAGGTGGTCGACTACAAATAATTGTTAACATAACATACGCTGCCTGTACACGGTCAAAGTGGGAAGTTCTGCTGTTCTCTTCACATAGATCCTACAAAGACAAACTAGCCTATATGCCAATATACCCCCGTTTTGTACAGTAATTTAATTGTCTCACTTATTTGAATGCAATGTTTGCACTCATATCGGGTTTTGTAATTGGAATTTTTGCAATAAAACTGATTTCAATAAAGTCTACTTTATGGCATCCTGTAAGAATGCCGATGGCCAGTTTTGAGAGTTGATTGGCTTTTTATGTTTGGATCCTATAGCCTTAACATAGCTGTGCAGCCTCAGTTACCATGGTGATGTACCTGTCTGTCACTGGCTACTGTTGTGACATCGAACACTCTGGGTTAAACCTCAAGTTGCCTGGCTAACCCAATAATCTAACTCTCCAAATGCCTACCTTGGCCCTGCTTTGTTTCATTTTCTTCTCAGTATTATAAACTTTATGCATTGTTTTAATCCAAATCCTATGCATTGATTAGTTGGATATTGAAGGGTTTAGTTAGTACAGAGCTCCTGCAGGTAGATCTAGATCTCAATTCATCCTTAAAGAGACTCCTAAAACTAACATTATTTTAGACTAGAGATGTGCATTGAGCTCCAAACTCTTACACTGTTTACCATCTATTTTGTTGTTAGTCTTGAACAGGACTTTATTCTCTCATCTGAGTCTTGACTTGGGTCTGGACTGCCTTTGGACCTGAATTGGACTGTCTTCGAATCGACTCGGACTCGACTAAGGTGGTCTTAACTACAGCATACACAAAACAGTATCATAAATGCATGGCATGTGTCCAAAGCTGGTGAGGTGGTTAAGCTATCCCTCTCTGAACCGGATCGGATCCCATCTGAACCTGCTGCACCTCACCAACTCTCTAAGAAAACCTACTACTGTACTACTATTTCTATTATAAGGCATACCTTTAATAATCATAAAAACAAAACACAACTTGCCCCTTTGCAGATCTTTTAACAGCTGGCTATAGTTTCTTCACATACCTGCAGTTTGTCTTCGTTCCTACGACTGCACAGTGCCCCGTTTCCACCCCTGACCACTTTATATAGTGTTGGAGGGATGGATGGGTGTGTGCGTGTTAAGCTATGCTTCAACTCACCTGCCCTTCTCCAAAGCCTGTAATTACTGTTTGCTCAGGTGATATCATCAAGCAAGACTGTCATTAGTTCAGAAACTAATGGCTGTGGGCATAATGTCGGCTCACCAGCCATGACCAAACTGGCAGACTCTTCTTAGAGCCCCTTGTCCATCATGTGCTGTACTCATCATGAGTGTGCAACAAAAGCAGTGGCGATTCTAGAGTCTGTAGGGGCCCTAGGAAAGAATTCACCTCATCACCATTTGATTAATAACCTGACAGACACCAACGAAAAATACATCAATATTATAATTCCTCAAGTTCCTAGGACATATTGTATTAGCCTATTCACAGCTTTCATACATAGTGCAAAGTTTACTTTTTTTGTCCAACGGCCAAATGTCTAGTAAATGGATTAGCATTGTTTGTTTGTTTTTGGCTGGTGGTGAGTGAAGCAAATCTACCAGCCATGTGCAGGTTTATATTTTACCAGCATTTGGCTGGTGAATGGTGCTAATTGTGTGCCCTGCTTTCATTAGCAATCATATCTTAACTGTTAGCTTTACCAGGTTAACACATTGAGTGCCACAGCGCTTCAGTAAAATTGTCTGGAGCCTGTGCCAGATTCACTTCCATTCAGTTGAAAACAGCTATAGAATTTTTTCTATTATGGCTATATTAACGGGGCTGGACTTTAATGAAACATTGAACACTCCTGCTTCTTCCAAAGAAGAAATTTTGTTTCTAGACAGTTCCATTATGAAATTACAGCCTCTCAAAAAAGTGCACTTTCAAGGGTTTTCTGTCGTTTTTTTTTACTTTCCAAGATATAGTCCCTTTTATGAATACCTTTTGCACTCTAATTTCGAGCACATTCACTGACTCTGGCTGGTGTTTTCTGATGTGGTGGCGTGTGGTGTGGTTTCTGTGCAGCCACACACCCCTCTCCCCCCCCCCCCCCCCTCTCCACCTCTGAGCTGCGGGCTCCTCCCACACGCACAGAGTTTGCTTTCTCGACTCCGTTTTTGCCCCGGACAGATCCCAGCGCCCATCAAGGAAATGATGCGCGCTGGCAAACGCGACTGAACGAAAAGGCTTGGCCCGTTCGGCTTCGGATGCTGGCTTTCTAGGAAATCGTGTGGAGATAGATAGAAGCATAAGAGCTCAGTTGTGAGCGCGGATGCAGCCGAGCCCACTCTCGCTGTAGACAGAGCAATATATACGGCTCTGGCAGAAAGCATGCATCGGTTTCCACTTTCATCACGGCTTTCTCCGCTGTCTCCTGTACAAAGTAAAGGATCTGAGGTGGGTGGAGCAGCTCCTGTGACGATGTTTAAGGTGGCGCCGTGTGATCCCTTGAAGGGATTCATGCTCACTGGCTAGGTACGACCTTAAACAGCAGAATTATGGAATAATATGAATTATGATTTTAGGACGTCCACAGACGTCCTTGGCACTCCTCGTTACTTTTTTTTAGGACGTCCACAGACGTCCTTGGCACTCAATGTGTTAACTAACAACAACAAAATGTGACACCATTGCTAGGCTAGCTGAATTTATTCAAGTATCTCCCCCATAGGCTATACTAAAATAACAGCAGTCAGTTATCTGCCCAATCAGTATCTGCTCCACTTGTTTTTTCCCACATCCTCTTTTTCTCTTTCGTTTTGACTTCCAGATAACTTCTTAATTTCATTCACTTTCAATTGAAGAGAATACGTGAATCATGCACGTATTTTGATGGGAATGAGTCACATACCTTCTCTTGAATTGAAACTGAAAGTTAATTCACAGGGGATGACATGGAGCCCCTTTAGGGAGGTTTCAATGTCATTGCAAATTGTCCATTGGTTGTTGGAGAGGGGTTTGTGGTCACTCACTGCTGTGGAGTCAACTTTGTCAGCCCTCAGAGGGCCCTAACGGACTGGGGCCCCAGGCAGTTGCCTGCCTGCCTTGTCTGTTCACAAGCTGCACATCTGAAAAAGACCACTCAACAATCAACATAATATTATAGGTCTTAGAAATAAGCTGGTTTGACTCATTCACCCTACTTCTGCCCAGCAGACAACTTAGTGGTCAGAGATGAAAAGGGAGAGTGGCTATGAAACGGATTTAAAGAGTTTATGTTGAAAAGTATGCTCATAGTCAGAGAGAATACAAATAAAGGGATAGCAGATGAACAGCAGCACTAATGTCATTATCTAGGCATAGGTCGTTTGGTTACTGTATATGAATAGGAAGATTGCTCATTACTCAAGGTTGTTCTTGTTCATGTTCATCTCTCTCTCTCACGCGCGCGCGCGCGCACACACACAAACACAAACATATATAACGTTACTCATTCACACTTTCTCTGACAAAACAAACTGCTGCTGGTGACGGACACTAGCGTTTAGTGATGATGGAGAGGAAGAACCGACAAGCCAGCAACATTAACGTTAGCTAGCGGGCAAAATCAACCAACCTCGATATAGCCATGCTTCAGGAAGAGCTAAGTTAGCTAGCGTTAACTAGCCGTGGAAACCCCCATCGGAATAGCTAATAAAAGTGAAGCGAATGAATGCATAAACTAACGGGCAGGATTGAGCTAGCTTCAGCCACTAGCTCGTTTAGCTACTTTAGCCTGCCATGATTAACCATATAGCTTACCCAGTGATGCTGTTTGAGGGGAAAGAAGGCTCGACGTCAACTGTCTTCAACAATGTCCTCCTTGTGACACGTTAGAGATGTGTCACTTGTTCGGTGTGAGAGTGACAGATGCGGAGGGGCGCGAGGTCAATAATCAGTGCGGGATGCTTTCCTCCTGTGTGCTCCATTCCATTCAACAGAAGAAAACACAGCGTCCTCAGCAGCGCGTGCAGTAGGATGTGGGGCATTTCTGGTGACGTCGACGATTCACACCCCCTCCCCTCGCGCCGCCGTGTCGTCAGTGGCAGTGGCGTTTGTCGCCATCTACTGGATGAAATGTTGAATGGTCATGATCAAAATCATACAAAACATGTACAAAACACAACAATAACAATATTATATCGTCTTTTTATTTTACCTACTGAGTGATTCATCTTTTTATAGTAAAACATGACATTCTCCCAAAAAGTGAAAACAAGTTTAAAATAGAATATTCGCCTCTCCTTCTCTACTCTCTCTCTCAAAGGTGATAATTCGTCAAGCGGAAGTTGTTTTAATTGCGGAAGTGTACGGATGTAGGCGCATCTATGGGCGCAGCAGCAGCAGCAGCTCAGAGCCACTTTGATTGCTTGTCTTCTGTGATTTTACTTTATTTTTGATCTAGCTCAGCTGTATGTAGGCCGCTGGGGATTACAGTTTACAGCTTGACCAGGTAAGAATGTAGATTAAACGCTTCAGTGGTAGCTAGCTACACGGTCGATCGTAATCTAGTTTTGCTAAATTAGCTAGCATTTAGCGTAGCTAACCAAGCTAACGCGACGTCGTTGAGTTAACATCAGACAATCACTACCGTGACAGTGCTAACACAGCGCCAGGACACCATGCAGTGGAAATGCACTGTTTTGACGTGTGGGTGTTAAGGCAAGACCGCAAGGTCTTTAAATGAGATGAGCGAATATCCTTAACAGAACTCTGTGGGCTGAAAGGGCCGACAAGCTCACTTTACCCACCTATTCCCTCTGCCTGGGATTGTCTCTGAGCGATGTAGTCATGGATGGATGGATGTAGCGAGTCCTAGGCGCCGTGCTGCAGCTCGTTTCCAAGGAAACTCACTCTGTAGTTGGCCTTTACAGGTTAGCAGCACACGTGATTATAAAGACAGTCCTGTTCTAACACTGTGTAGCGTTGTGTGTATCAACTGCTCACATTCGACTGTCATCAGCTGTGACATTTGACATTCAGCTGGCCACTGTCCAGATGAAATCCAATGCGCACCTCGACTGCTGCTCAACTCCCTCAGCTCCAGCTCACGTTTCCCTTTATCAGTGCCACACTGCATGAGCTGAGCTTCGGATCCGATTTCCTTTGGTTTTCTCTTGATATAACGTTACTTTGTTTGTGGCTGTTGAAAATAGCAGCTGAAGAAGTCATGACCAAATCAAAGCAAACCCTCAAAATACTTTCTGATGAAGGATGCCCACACTCGTCTTCATTTGAGCAATAAATGAAAACGATATATATATTTTAGGAACTATAGTAGTAGTAGAAGTAGTAGTAGAAGAAGATGAAGATGAAGATCTTTCTCAAGTGTCATGCACCAAAAGCGGCCCAGCCCACATGGGCTTACAAGACACCATACATTATGTCAAACAATATCAAATTATCCATTTGATCAGTAATTACTATGATCAAGCTTGCTCAGAATGGCTTGCTCAAGTGACATCACTAGTGATATCAGAATTGTACATTGCTGGTGGTGACATCACTGATAATTGCTCGTTTACATAATGAGACATAACTGTGCTTTTAACACATCAAACATAAAGCATGCTACAAGTGACAATCCCAGCAAATGTATCACTGAGTCTCAAGCCATGGGGGTGTGTCTACTAGGCAGGGAAACTGGCACAATATAGAGTCTACTGTATACTTCTTTACGCTGATGTGTGTGTGTCTTCAATTGCTTTCCTAAGTGCAAAAATAAATATGATTTAAGAATAACACTCCAGTGTTCAGATTAGGGTTGTGCGATGTCACCTAAATAACCATCGCGATGGTTCCACAGTGAAACATCGCGATGGACGATGGCATCGTCGTTGACGGGGGTGGGGTTAATTAATGATTATTATGAAGTCCATGCGGTGCCGTTTGACTGCGCAACTGCAATGTACGTTCACGTTTACAACAGGACAGCTGAGCTCTACATGTCATGAGAGACCAGCGGGCTTGGATAGGCTACTACTACAGCACAGAGCCAGGCAATTCAAACAGTAGGCTATCACTACCAGCAATATTGAAAGGCGCGAAACAATCAAACGTTAACGTTAAAGATCGTGACCAACAACGTGTGTGTGTTTAATTTAACTAGCTGGCAGAAAAGGGGCAGAATTACTGGCGGCTAACGTTAGATTTGTGTGGGCTCAGTTTTTAACCTAACATTGGGTTACGTTAAGGAGAGATAGAAACACAGCAGCAGGCAGCCTACACAGTATGTAATGGAGAGAGTTCCTGGAAACAGGCGAGTTGAATTCACAGTTGAAGACTTGTAACATTACTCACATTGGGTTGAAAACGGGAAAGAACGTGAAGTTTCTTCTTTCTTAACATTTTCACAACACAACCGACCTGCTTATCTTCTCTTCCTCTCCGCTTTACCACTTCTCTGAACTGGGGATAAGGTACGCTTTGCCGCTTGTTTAATGCCGCCCGTGCGTCCCCCATGTGTCGCGGTTGAGTGGAGTTAGCCTTTTTTATTATTAAATCTGCCAAATTTGAATTAGAACAGATAATCACGATGGTCCGATGTAGAAGGGTCAGAGGTCGATGGCATCGTCCATGGTGCCAACCCTAGTTAAGATCATATCCATATCAAGGGTGAGTAAAGTGATCTAAAATGTGTGAAAACAGTGCTATGGTTTCTGGATTGTAACTTAAATTAGCACTACCATCCTGGCAGTTTTGTGAACAACTGAGGTACATGTGGCTTTTACACAGAGATCCCGCAATATTGTCGTTCGTTACGAAGGCCCGCAAATGACTCGAGTCAGCGTTGCCTTTTTACACAGCCAATGCTTTTACACAGCGCGAGGAGGCATTCCAGCATGATGTTATCGCGTTGCCATGGAGATGTGAACAGCTGTTCAGGGGAAATATTCCTACCTACGACTTACAGAGGGATTTATCGAGACGCACACAAAAAAGAAGAAAGAAAAAAACTTGGGAAAGCTGGTGCGAGCGTATTGGGAGAAAAAGTGTCAGCAACACTAACGGTTGTGGAGAGGACGCTGGCGCGCTTTTGGCTGCCGCTTCTCCCTCCGTTTAGCAAATAGTTTGAATTAGTTTTAGTTTCTATATTTTCATTTTGATCTGTTTGGACTCAATCTGCCACTGTCATCGGCTGTCCAAAACAGAAAACTCGGCTATCGGCCTGAAATAACAATCCATCTCACTCCATCTGGATTACTAGTTTTGCGCTTGGCACTCACCTGTGTCCAGCCGGACTTCTATTCCACCACCGCTTGCTGGAAGGTAGATCCCGGACAGGCCTCCACCTGTCACGGTGCGGTTAGCCCCTGTTGGCTGGGACCGCTGCCTTCCACTACCGCCGAAGAACACCGCCGCGCCCGCGGCTGAAGGCAGATCCCGGGCAGGCCTCCACCTGGCCCGGTGAGAACGCTGCCGTCCACTACAACGGGCCACGGCCCAGAACACCAAGCCTCTCCATCCACAATGCTGCTGCTTGTTTTGCTTGTCTCTCTACTGCCAACGTGCCTACCGCATCTTTCATTCAACATCTGTTCCAGTACTGCTTCGGCCATGGCACTACGTTACTCAACCACGCAACTCCTCCGGCTAAACCATCAATCGCCTCCTCCTACGCAATTCATCACAGCAATAACAAACTCCGGACTGCTACGACGCCACCGCTACATCCATAGAAGCTCCCGCCGCAAGTTTGTCTATAAATCCACCGCCATAAACTGCATCCCATCTCTCTGGTCCAACTCCGAAAACAGCTCCTGCACTTCCGCCTTCCGTCATCACAACAATGCACGTCATCAGATCAACCCCCACGTGAATACTTTGAACCTCCGCAAAATAACCACTTCCGCAAATTCAACTTCAAAACAAAAGCACCTAAAAATCACCCTGTTTAATACAAGATCCCTCAACAATAAAAGTCTCATTCTCAACGAGTTCATCATTGACAATAAACTGGATCTGCTCTGTCTCACTGAAACCTGGCAAAAACCCCACGACTATCTCTCACTCAATCAAACCACCCCCGCTGGATACTTATACTTAAACAACCCACGCACTGAGGGACGAGGAGGAGGAACTGCTGTCATCTACCAGCAAGACCTAAACCCCCGACCACTCTCCATCCCTGCTGCACCTTCCTTTGAACACCTGGCTTTCATACTTCCTGGCTCCACATCTCTACTCATTGCTCTCATCTACCGTCCTCCCAAACCCAACCCCTCCTTCCTATCCGACTTCTCAGAATTCCTCACACAACTGTCCACATACTCACTGTCTGTTTTACTTCTTGGCGACTTCAACTTCCACATTGACTCCCCGGACTGCAAAAGTGCAATAGACTTCCTGGACATACTCAACTGTTTTAACTTCACCCAACATGTCAATTTCCCTACCCACACCCGCGGACACATCCTGGACTTGGTTTGCACAACTGGCCTCCACATCAACAGCATCTCTAACACTGACCTCACCATCTCCGACCATCTTGCTATCACACTGGACATCAACATCCCTGTTCCCCACCCCAAACAAGACCGCACAATAACCTTCCGTAATCTCAAATCCATCTGCCCCATTTCCTTCTCTACCTGTCTATCCAACACCATATCCAACCTCTCCCTCCCTGTTAACCCGGCTCCCATGGACCTTGTCAACTTCTACAACCATACACTGTCCACCTGCCTCAACCAGCTTGCCCCCATAAAAACAAAAACCGTCACATTCATTCACTCCGCCCCCTGGTACACCCCTGAACTGCACATCCTCAAAAAACAATGCAGACAAATGGAACGCCTCTACAAAAAAACCGGACTCACTGTTCACACACTGGCCCACAAAGAACTCATTCATCAATACAAGTCTGCACTCAACAACGCCCGCTCCACCTTCTACTCTGACATCATACACTCCGGATCCTCCAACCCCCGCACTCTGTTTTCCACCATCAACAAGCTCCTCAAACCACTGGACAATATCTCACCATCATTCACCTCGGACAAATGCAACAACTTCCTCTCCTTCTTCCACTCTAAAATTGAAAACATCCACAACCAGCTAGCCACCACCTCCTCTGCCATCACCCCCGATCTGGACCCTGCACCTTCCCTGTCAACAGCCCACTGCTTTCCAGCCTTCTCCCCCATAACCTCATCTGACCTCTGTGAACAACTCTCTGGCATAAAATCCACCACCTGCCCCCTGGACCCCATCCCCTCCAGCCTCGTCAAAGCCTGTCTCTCTCCTCTTGCCCCACTCATCACCGACATCATAAACTCCTCCCTCACTTCTGGTATCGTCCCTTCCCCGCTCAAGCTCGCTGCCATCACACCCACCCTCAAAAAACCCGGCCTGGATTCCGACAACCCCAACAACTTCAGACCCATCTCCAACCTCCCATTTCTCTCTAAAATACTGGAACGCACCGTCGCAACTCAACTCAAACAATACCTCCACACCAACCAGCTTTATGAAACATTCCAATCCGGCTTCAGATCACACCACAGTACCGAAACAGCACTACTCAAAGTCACCAACGACCTCCTCCTCTCCTCTGATTCTGGCTCCCTCACCATTCTCCTCCTCCTCGACCTCAGTGCAGCCTTCGACACCATCAACCACTCCATCCTCCTCAGTCACTTAAAATCAATTGGCATAACCGGCACAGCACTCTCCTGGCTCACATCCTACCTGTCTGACCGCTTTCACTTCATCTCCATAAACAACTGCAAATCCCACACCACCCCAGTATTACACGGAGTCCCCCAAGGCTCGGTGCTTGGTCCCCTTCTCTTCATCCTTTACATGCTCCCCCTAGGTCACATCATTCGCCGCCATGGACTACAATTTCACTGCTACGCTGACGACACCCAGCTTTATATCTCCACCAAAACCATCACCCCTGCCACTCTCACCACCCTCACTGACTGTCTCACTGAAATAAAAACCTGGATGACCAACAACTTCCTCAAACTCAACTGCAATAAATCAGAAATCATGATCTTTGGCCCAAAATCCCTCCTCCCCTCCTCCCAGAACCTCTCACTCTGCATTGATGGACATACAGTCACCCCCTCCCCTCTGGTCAGAAATCTCGGCGTCATCTTGGATCCCACACTCTCCTTCAAGTCACACATCAATAACATCACCAAAACATCCTTCTTTCACCTCCGAAACATTGCACGACTCCGCCCCACTCTCTCCCCCTCAGCCGCCGAAATACTCATCCACGCCTTCATCACCTCCAGACTAGATTACTGCAACAGCATCCTCTATGGCCTCCCTTCCACTGTCCTCCGTAAACTGCAATATGTCCAAAACTCAGCTGCCCGATTACTCACCCACTCCCGCTCCAGAGAACACATCACACCCATCCTCCAACATCTCCACTGGCTCCCCATTCAACACCGCATCCACTTCAAAATCCTGCTCATCACCTACAAAGCCCTCAATAATCTGGCCCCCTCTTACCTAACAGATCTCCTCCAGCGCCACTCCCCCACCCGCCGTCTCCGCTCTGCTGATGCCAACCTCCTAACCCCCATCACCAAAACCAAGCACCGCACCACGGGGGACAGAGCCTTTGCCATCGCTTCCCCAACCCTCTGGAACTCTCTGCCCCTCATTATCAGAAACTCGGACTCACTCACCTCCTTCAAAACCCAACTCAAATCCCACCTCTTCAAAACAGCCTACAATATCTGACTTCTACCTCTAACCACCATTCCATCTCTGCAATCTATTGACCTGTATTTGTTTTCATTCTTGTTATTTAGTTTTGTTTATTGTATTACTTTTCTATGTATTGTAAAGCGTCTTTGAGTTCCCCAGAAAAGCGCTATATAAAACTTATGTATTATTATTATTATTATTAAAAACTGCGATAGAGACCGACTTATGATGTCGCAACGATCATGGCTTTCACAGGCCGTGTGAAAGGGGCTAGTGTTAACATGCAGATCCTGCACTGACTGTATCAAATATTTCTCCTGTCTTCCCAGTGTACCAGGTTGGGCTGTAGTCATGGCAGACCACACTGACACGAGCCTGTCCTGTCTTCCCAGTGTACCAGGTTGGGCTGTAGTCATGGCAGACCACACTGACACGAGCCTGTCCTGTCTTCCCAGTGTACCAGGTTGGGCTGTAGTCATGGCAGACCACACTGACACAAGCCTGACGCCGGAGGAGCGCGTCCGCGCGCTGACCAAGAAGGGCAGCTCAGTGGAAGTGAACGAAGACGTTCCCCCACGCCGCTACTTCCGCTCCGGCATGGAGATGATCCGCATGGCGAACATCTACACAGAGGAGGGCAACATCGAGCACGCCTTTGTCCTCTACAACAAGTATATCACGTACGTAGTGTGCTCAGTGAGTCTGAAGTTTTAACTAGTAGTGTGGTCAGTGAGTCTGAGCTTTTAACTAGTAAGTAGTGTGGTCAGTGAGTCTGAGCTTTTAACTAGTAAGGAGTGTGGTCAGTGAGTCTGAGCTTTTAACTAGTAAGGAGTGTGCTCAGTGAGTCTGAGCTTTTAACTAGTAGTGTGCTCAGTGAGTCTGAGCTTTTAACTAGTAGTGTGGTCAGTGAGTCTGAGCTTTTAACTAGTAAGTAGTGTGGTCAGTGAGTCTGAGCTTTTAACTAGTAAGGAGTGTGCTCAGTGAGTCTGAGCTTTTAACTAGTAGTGTGCTCAGTGAGTCTGAGCTTTTAACTAGTAGTGTGGTCAGTGAGTCTGAGCTTTTAACTAGTAGTGTGCTCAGTGAGTCTGAGCTTTTAACTAGTAAGGAGTGTGCTCAGTGAGTCTGAGCTTTTAACTAGTAGTGTGGTCAGTGAGTCTGAGCTTTTAACTAGTAGTGTGCTCAGTGAGTCTGAGCTTTTAACTAGTAGTGTGTTCAGTGAGTCTGATGTTTTAACTAGTAGTGTACTCAGTGAGTCTGAGGTTTTAACTAGTAGTGTGCTCAGTGAGTCTGAGGTTTTAACTAGTAGTGTACTCAGTGAGTCTGAGGTTTTAACTAGCAGTGTGCTCAGTGAGTCTGAGGTTTTAACTAGTAGTGTACTCAGTGAGTCTGAGGTTTTAACTAGTAGTGTGCTCAGTGAGTCTGAGGTTTTAACTAGTAGTGTGTTAAGTGAGTCTGAGCTTTTAACTAGTAGTGTACTCAGTGAGTCTGAGGTTTTAACTAGTAGTGTGCTCAGTGAGTCTGAGGTTTTAACTAGTAGTGTGTTCAGTGAGTCTGAGCTTTTAACTAGTAGTGCGGACAGTGAGTCTGATGTTTTAACTAGTAGTGTGCTCAGTGAGTCTGAGCTTTTAACTAGTAGTGTACTGTGTTCAGTGAGTCTGATGTTTTAACTAGTAGTGTGGTCAGTGAGTCTGAGCTTTTAACTAGTAGTGTGTTCAGTGAGTCTGAGCTTTTAACTAGTAGTGCGGACAGTGAGTCTGATGTTTTAACTAGTAGTGTGCTCAGTGAGTCTGAGCTTTTAACTAGTGGTGTGCTCAGTGAGTCTGAGCTTTTAACTAGTAGTGTGGTCAGTGAGTCTGAGCTTTTAACTAGTAGTGTGGTCAGTGAGTCTGAGCTTTTAACTAGTAGTGTGGTCAGTGAGTCTGAGCTTTTAACTAGTAGTGTGGTCAATGAGTCTGATGTTTTAACTAGTAGTGCGGTCAGTGAGTCTGAGCTTTTAACTAGTAGTGTGGTCAATGAGTCTGAGCTTTTAACTAGTAGTGCGGTCAATGAGTCTGAGCTTTTAACTAGTAAGTGCGGTCAGTGAGTCTGAGCTTTTAACTAGTAAGTGCGGTCAGTGCGTCTGAGGTTTTAACTCTGGCTGCAGCTATCCATTATTTTAGTCATCTACAGATTATTCCAACGATTCATCAGGTCATCGGATAAGATGACATGGTTGCGGTTCAGGCTGAAAACACAACATAACGTTAGCAGACGTGGTAGACTCCGGAGGTGGAAACACGGTTGAGAACGACATAACAGCCAGACAGCGTTGAGATATTTTGAACTTTGAGTGCAGAGCAAAGTGTCAAAATTGAGCTTGTCGTTAAGGGTAGCGCTGCTGCCTAGTTGAGAAGCGCCGCTCTCCCCCTATAGGAAAACAACGGGACAGCGGGCGCAGAGCTGTTTTGCTGCGGATCATGTGTAGGGGTCGCCTTTATGCTAAATTAAATTTTTCCTGCTTTGATTTCACTCCAGCTTTCAAGGACATCAGTCATGCTTCTGAAAGTCAAGCTTCAGCCCAGTGCTTTGAATCAGGTTCGCTCAATGCAGTCAGTGATGTGAAGTCTGATGGGTTAATGTTAGTCAGTGATGTAAACTCTGATGGGTTAATGTTAGTCAGTGATGTAAACTCTGATGGGTTAATGTTAGTCAGTGATGTAAACTCTGATGGGTTAATGTTAGTCAGTGATGTAAACTCTGATGGGTTAATGTTAGTCAGTGATGTAAACTCTGATGGGTTAATGTTAGTGATGTAAACTCTGATGGGTTAATGTTAGTGATGTAAACTCTGATGGGTTAATGTTAGTCAGTGATGTAAACTCTGATGGGTTAATGTTAGTCAGTGATGTAAACTCTGATGGGTTAATGTTAGTCAGTGATGTAAACTCTGATGGGTTAATGTTAGTGATGTAAACTCTGATGGGTTAATGTTAGTGATGTAAACTCTGATGGGTTAATGTTAGTGATGTAAACTCTGATGGGTTAATGTTAGTGATGTAAACTCTGATGGTTTAATGTTAGTGATGTAAACTCTGATGGGTTAATGTTAGTGATGTAAACTCTGATGGGTTAATGTTAGTGATGTAAACTCTGATGGGTTAATGTTAGTCAGTGATGTAAACTCTGATGGGTTAATGTTAGTGATGTAAACTCTGATGGGTTAATGTTAGTCAGTGATGTAAACTCTGATGGGTTAATGTTAGTCAGTGATGTAAACTCTGATGGGTTAATGTTAGTGATGTAAACTCTGATGGGTTAATGTTAGTGATGTAAACTCTGATGGGTTAATGTTAGTCAGTGATGTAAACTCTGATGGGTTAATGTTAGTCAGTGATGTAAACTCTGATGGGTTAATGTTAGTGATGTAAACTCTGATGGGTTAATGTTAGTGATGTAAACTCTGATGGGTTAATGTTAGTCAGTGATGTAAACTCTCATGGGTTAATGTTAGTGATGTAAACTCTGATGGGTTAATGTTAGTCAGTGATGTAAACTCTGATGGGTTAATGTTAGTGATGTAAACTCTGATGGGTTAATGTTAGTGATGTAAACTCTGATGGGTTAATGTTAGTCAGTGATGTAAACTCTGATGGGTTAATGTTAGTGATGTAAACTCTGATGGGTTAATGTTAGTGATGTAAACTCTGATGGGTTAATAATGTTGGGGGTTCTTTGTTGTGTGTTTCTTTGTCCAGGCTCTTTATTGAGAAACTTCCCAAGCATCGAGATTACAAAACGGCTAACATTCCCGAGAAGAAGGACACACTCAAGGTGTTCATACAGTCTTTGTTATGTCCTGTGCAACTGATTATCATTATTCTCCCTGAAGGAAGTGTTCAAGTTTAACATTTTGAATTCCCATCCTCTTGCAGAAACTGAAGGACATCGCCTTTCCTCAAGCAGAGATCCTGAAGAAGGCTCTTCTGAGGAGATTTGACCAGGAGTATGCACAGCACCTTGTCAAAAAGGTAAAACTGTCAGTCGCAGAAACACTCGCTCTCATCATGCGGTGATATTTTCATACATTTTCATTAAGAGATATTGATGAAAAGTTGCATAAGAAAATGATGGAACATGTAAAGGGTCATGAAGTAATCTATGACCTGTATTGACCTACAACTAGTTGGAATTGCACACATGGGATAGAACGTATCTCCTCCTACACAGGTCTAAGGCTAATATGGTCACATCTCTTAGATGTAGTTAAACACCTTGCTGCTGCTCTCTGTACTGCAGCGAGAGAGAGAATTTGGACTGAGACAGGAGCACAGAAAGAAATTGTAGAAATGTAAGATTACATTTTTTTTATATAATCACCTTTTCGAGGTCTGCAAAGGTTCAAAGAAAAACTTTTTTTTTAGAGATGATGTACCTCCATAGTTCAGCAGTTGAAAAGGTGCGAGTTGGTGAGGAGATGAGCTACACACCTGCCCTATATACCTTTTTTAAAGTAATAATCTGTGACATTTGTAATATAAATTAATGCATGTTGTGCTACTTTCTATCGCTGATTGATACAACACAAATTGTGAGAGAAAAAAACACTATGCATTTGTTTTTGGGTACACTTTGTTCATTACGGACACCCTAAATTGAGATATTTTTGAAGTGCGCCTCCTCTGCCCTGCGCTGACGTGAGTGAAATGTCGTACACGTTGTGCTCAGAAAGCGGAGGAGGAAGTGATGGCGCGGGAGCAGTCGAAGCAGCGCGCGCTGGACGCGGAGCGGGAGCGCGTGGCCGAGCTGCAGCGCCGCCAGCGGGAGCAGGAGCAGTTCAGCGCCTTCGAGGAGATGATCCGCCGCCAGGAGCTGGAGAAGGAGCGGCAGCGGGTGCTGCTGGAGTTCGCCCCGCCGGGCACGCCTCCGCCCGACACGCCCCTCCTGCCGGGCATCCAGGGCCCCCCGCCTCCCTACACCGTCTCGCCCACCCCCCCGCACAGCCCGGGCGACCTGTCCGGCGGCAACAACCACCACTACAGCCGCGCCCCCGGCAGCACGCCCGCCTCCGCCGCGCCCACCTTCGACCGGTCGCTCAAGCCCGGATCTCTGGTCAGCCCCGGATCTCTGGTCAGCCCCGGTAACAACAGTGAGTTCATCATCTCATCCTGAAAGGAGGGGGCCGGCCTTCAGAGGATTTAAATACTACACCACTCCCACTTTGAAGTATTTATTCTTCTGAGCCGTTTTCCCCCCTGACCTACTTAATTTCCCTGTTGACACCATGCCTTGTTTCATTTCAGAAGTTTTCCATTCAACTCTTGTATATTTTCCACTGCATTATCTTTGCAGATACAATGGTGGATGCCGTTCGGGAGTTGGCAGTCCCCGCAGAGCTGTGCCGGAGTTTTCTGAGGTTGGCAGAGGCCAACACGAGCCGAGCCGTAGAGACTTGCGGCATCCTGTGTGGCAAACTGGTAAGACTTTGGAAAAACAACAGCTGCCAGTGGAGCAGAATGACTGTGCTAAAGCCCCACGTTCCTGCTTAGGGAATCTGCTGCAGGAAGAAAAGAAAATCGGCTTATGGGTGAATGTCACCAAAATGTTCTTTTTGTAACAAACGTTTTCCTCAAATCCAACAGAATGTGACTGAGGATTTTTTCCCTGCTCTTATGAGAGTTAAGATCAATGAGAATACATTCTACGTCATTGAGCTGCATTGCCAGAGACAGAGCCCCCCTCCCCAATGCCTTTATTAAGCATTGACAACAATGAAAACAAGCACATGATGTACATGTTTAATTAATATTGGGTATATTATAAATGATATAAATTGTCACCATCTCAGGCGATGCAATTCCATGATGTTTTCCTTCCCCCAGGGTTAGGGTTAGGGTTTCCCAGGCTGGGAATGTGTAAGGAATGACTATGAGCAGATTCCTTCTTTACAGCAGTAAGTAGCCTGGGAGGCTGAATCATGTGGATGTGAAGTTTTGAATGAAACGGAGACATCAGCTGACTCCACACCAGGGGGATGGAACACATCGGGAAATGTCTTTAGTTTTGCTTTTCTTGGTTTTTCTCTCTCTCTCTCTCTCTCTCTCTTACACGTTCCATTTCTGGGAAAATGATTACCTTGTGTGTTTGCCAGCAGCAAAACCAGTTACAACCTCATTTGCTTCAGGCAGACTCCTTAAAGAAGAATGCTGGTTTTATACAACTTGGAGCTTATTTCCAGCTTTAATTTTCTCATTGTCTATATCATATAATAATGATGTGAACTGCTGTGTGTCGGTACAGTAAATACAAGCATTTCACATGCCTCGTTTTCAGGTCGCACTTCAAAACAAATGAGCGTTTCAGTGCATGGGAATCAAAGTGGACTTACCAGGGTGACTTAGAAATTTAAATTTAAAGCTGGAAATAAGGTCCAGGTTGTAAAAAGAAATTGAATTATCCTTTAAATAACTAGGGACAGACAGCGGATATGCATGTATGAAAAGAAAAAATATATATATATATTGTGTGTGTGTTTTTTGTGCCTGGTCCAGACCAGAAATGCGTTTACCGTGACCCATGTGATCGTGCCAAAGCAGTCCGGCGGACCAGACTATTGTGACACAGAAAATGAAGAGGAGCTCTTCCTCATCCAGGACCAGTACGACCTCATCACCCTGGGCTGGATCCATGTGAGTCACTCACCATCTGTCCAAATATGACCTGTGAACATCAGCGTAAACCAGTGACGTGGGTCAATGTTGCACGTGTACAGTAGGCTACTGCTGAGAGAGCGCTGACATACTACTGCAGAATGTGGTTTGGCAAACCAGATGTATGAGTTAGAAGCTGTTATATTGGCCAAACCTTCATTATTGTAGTATGTGTGCGTCTGTGTACACTGAAGCAACTGGACATGTGACCTGACATGGGACCCACCATGTGTTCCCCAGACTCACCCCACACAGACGGCCTTCCTGTCCAGTGTAGACCTCCACACACACTGCTCCTACCAGATGATGCTACCGGAGGCTATCGCTATCGTCTGCTCACCCAAGTTCAACGAGTGAGTCTGTTGGCTGACGTGGAAAACATAAATGCTTCTGTCTTAAATGGGGGGGGGGGGGGGGTTGGATATTTATATCACATGACAGTATATGAACATAGAACCTTTTCACAG
Organism: Poromitra crassiceps; assembly: GCF_964638095.1. NCBI lineage: Eukaryota > Metazoa > Chordata > Actinopteri > Beryciformes > Melamphaidae > Poromitra > Poromitra crassiceps. Next base: position 5,454,296 of record NC_139631.1, on the reverse strand, counting down.
CAGCCATTTTGTGTTTCAAAGCAGGGTAAACAAAGGTGTTTTCTAATCGTTAAGACTGGAATGATTGTGTTTGTTACGTTTGTCATTGCAGAATCGGCTACTTCAGATTGACAGATCGCGGAACAGATGAAATCTCCACGTGTAAACAGAAGGGCTTTCACCCTCATAGCAAAGATCCCCCTCTTTTTACAGTGAGTACACTCTGACTGTGGGACCATACAGACATGCATACTGTATAGATCAGTGTTTTTACAGTGAGTACACTCTGACTGTGGGACCATACAGACATGCATACTGTATAGATCAGTGTTTTTACAGTGAGTACACTCTGACTGTGGGACCATACAGACATGCATACTGTATAGATCAGTGTTTTTACAGTGAGTACACTCTGACTGTGGGACCATACAGACATGCATACTGTATAGATCAGTGTTTTTACAGTGAGTACACTCTGACTGTGGGACCATACAGACATGCATACTGTATAGATCAGTGTTTTTACAGTGAGTACACTCTGACTGTGGGACCATACAGACATGCATACTGTATAGATCAGTGTTTTTACAGTGAGTACACTCTGACTGTGGGACCATACAGACATGCATACTGTATAGATCAGTGTTTTTACAGTGAGTACACTCTGACTGTGGGACCATACAGACATGCATACTGTATATATGTTTTTACAGTGAGTACACTCTGACTGTGGGACCATACAGACATGCATACTGTATATATGTTTTTACAGTGAGTACACTCTGACTGTGGGACCATCCAGACATGCACACTGTATATACTGTATGTTTTTACAGTGAGTACACTCTGACTGTGGGACCATACAGACATGCATACTGTATAGATCAATGTTTTTACAGTGAGTACACTCTGACTGTGGGACCATACAGACATGCATACTGTATAGATCAATGTTTTTACAGTGAGTACACTCTGACTGTGGGACCATCCAGACATGCATAGCCTACTGTATAGATCAATGTTTTTACAGTGAGTACACTCTGACTGTGGGACCATCCAGACATGCACACTGTATATATGTTTTTACAGTGAGTACACTCTGACTGTGGGACCATACAGACATGCATACTGTATAGATCAATGTTTTTACAGTGAGTACACTCTGACTGTGGGACCATCCAGACATGCACACTGTATATATGTTTTTACAGTGAGTACACTCTGACTGTGGGACCATCCAGACATGCACACTGTATATATGTTTTTACAGTGAGTACACTCTGACTGTGGGACCATACAGACATGCACACTGTATATATGTTTTTACAGTGAGTACACTCTGACTGTGGGACCATACAGACATGCACACTGTATATATGTTTTTACAGTGAGTACACTCTGACTGTGGGACCATACAGACATGCACACTGTATATATGTTTTTACAGTGAGTACACTGACTGTGGGACCATACAGACATGCATACTGTATATATGTTTTTACAGTGAGTACACTCTGACTGTGGGACCATACAGACATGCACACTGTATATATGTTTTTACAGTGAGTACACACTGACTGTGGGACCATACAGACATGCACACTATATTATGTTTTTACAGTGAGTACACTCTGACTGGGACCATACAGACATGCATACTGTATATATGTTTTTACAGTGAGTACACTCTGACTGTGAGACCATACAGACATGCACACTGTATATATGTTTTTACAGTGAGTACACTCTGACTGTGGGACCATACAGACATGCACACTGTATATATGTTTTTACAGTGAGTACACTCTGACTGTGGGACACACAACCTTAATCACTTCTTTTCCGATGATTTTTACATCATGTTTATGCTTCTGCGTCAATTCTGTGTTTTGTGTTGTACCGTTATTTTTGTCTGTTAGTAAAAAACACAACAAATCTGATCTGATTTTCTTGTTTCAGCACGCAGGACATATCACCATCACCGATGGGACAGTGTCCATGTTGGATTTGCGGTGATTGTTTTCCCCTCCGACCACTACGCTCACAGACTGTCTCTCTCACTCACAGACTGTCTACACTCACAGACTGTCTAATCTAACCGGTGCGGATGTCTTCTTTGAGAAAACACTATTTTTTTCCTTTTCTTTTTTTCAAGACGGTACTGAGTGAATACCGGCCATCATCGTTTGACCATTCCCATGGACCTCAGTTGTTCTTGAAGAGGACAACATTGCACTGTTTTGTTCCGTTAAAGTTTCTTCATATTATTGCACTTTCCAAGCAAACAACTTCTCTCCACCTGATGGATGGGCAAACCTCTGGCTCTTCAACTCCTCCGCTCTCGTCGACATGTGCCCTAGTTCCCTTCTTTACCGCCTTTTGTTTTTGTTATTAATGACCATATATGTTTGTCCGGATCTATTGGATATATCTTCAGCCTAACTGTTGTTCTATAATTTTCACCAAGGTTTGGGCATGCCCGACAGATAAGTGCCAAGGACGAGAAGATTCATTTGGTGTCTCATAACATTGGAGCATAAAGTCTATCTATAGGATGAATCAGCGTGACATCCCAACAACAACAACAAAAAGTACTTCCGGGTACCACTGCAGCAGAAACTAGTCTGAAATAAAGTTGAAAAGCTGTGCCAAATAAAAGTGAATATCTCAAAAACTATATACGTTATCACATTCCTTATATTTTACTATTCTGAGAGCAGAAGTAGCCAAAGGGTCTCATGTATAATATGTGTATGTAGTGTTAAGGTTGTGTGAACTGTCGCAGTTTTAATATGTGTGAATTTAGTAAAAAGCACAGCATCCTAGAGTGAGTTCCTGACTCCTTAGGGTCTTGTATAGGTTGAAAAAAGTATAAATGGTAAAGCGCTTTACAGTGAGTAGGTACATTCACACAGACATTTATACACAGATGGCTGCAAGCTACCACACGGGGGGGGGCTGGCACAGCCATCATGAGCAATTTGGGGTTCAGTATCTTGCCCAAGGACATGCAGACTGAAGGAGGTGGGGATCGAACCACCGACCTCTTTTGTCCAAAGAGATTAGTGGATGACCCGCTCTACCTCGTGAGCTACAGCTGCCCCCAAGTATAAAACATAAATGCGATTTCTCAAATCTCAAATGGTACACAAGATCAAATAAAACTGAATCAACGAGATGGAGTCCTAAAAGTGGTGACTTGTTTAAAGTTTAAATAGTGTGTTTCTTAAAGTATGAAGGAGTATTTAGAGCAGTCGTTCTCAAACTTTTTCACGTCAAGGACCCCTAAACTGACACAAATTAGACCACAGACCCCCATTTCATAAGATTTCGCGCCATGGTCCCCCATCTGATAATAGTTTTGCTTTTAGATGTTTTATTACAGGAAATGTATGAAACCTATGACCAAAATAGTCATACATTCTATCATTGTTACTTATGGATGGAATTATAGTGAAAATAAATTATTCTCCTTTTTGCTGGGGACCCCCTCAAGGACCCCACTTTGAGAAGCACTGATTTTGAGTACAAAGGGGGCATGGTTTCACCATGAACTGCTGTTTAAAACAAACGGCAGTTAAGGAAGTAGAGTAAATCTGTTGGTTACAAACATGCTGATTCGTCCTATAGTTGACTCAAGTCTTTCTCTATTCTTTTGAGTTGGTGTTTCCTTAGTAAGCTGTTGAGTGCTAAGAGAAACTGAAAGCCAGTTGTAACTCAGGTATGCAGGCAGTGTTGCTGCTCTGTAATATATATTTTTGTATACAAAAACATCACCACACGATATATCACTCTGTATCTAAAAAGGGTTTTGTTTCCAAATCAAGTTCCTGTTTATGATGGATCCACCTCTTAAGTGTTCTTCTTTGTTTTTTTAAGGGGAGTGGGCTGAGGGGGTGGTGCCTGGATGAGGTGTCCATGCTTCAGAAGAAATGTGTGCAACAGGCAATTTAAATGTACCTTCTACTGTACATTACTAACCACCTGGCCATGGTTCATACCGATAACCATTTATGTTTGCTGCCTTCTCTTGTTAGAAGAAGTAAATAATTAGCCATACATGTGAGAATACCTTCAATGAATTAAATGCCAAGACAAAATAAACTCATTGTAGATGGATTTCTTCTCTTATTTTCATTTGTGTGTTATTTTCCCAATGGGATACCCAATACAAAATCAAAGCATAGTCACGTAGTTAAGACATTTATATAATAGCCATAAAGTAAAGTATTCAGCGAAGGCGTGCAGGGATTACTATACACAGTGACTCAGGGAATATAAAGACACACTAGGCAAAGTGTTTGCATTGTGAAGGGAGGGAGCTAATCACTGATGGCAAAGGATCAAAGGGGGAATTTGCAAAGATAAGAGGAGAGCAAAGAGCTTTGCTGAAACAGATATTGTGAGGGGTTATCAAGCGAACATATCATTCAGTAACATAATGAACAAGCAGGTTATTATGAGTAAAACAAGGTTTTATGTGGGTAGAGGGGAAATTGATCAGATGTGATGGATGTTGGCCTGAGATTTCTGAATATTTCTAATGTGGTAGGGAAAGTTCTGACAGGCATTTCTGTCATCTCAGGCGCAGTGGTTGCCTGGGTCCAGACCGAATCCGTCCACTCCACCGAGTTGAGTTTTGGCTGCTTCTGGAGACGGAAATGGAGTGTAACGAGTTGACAATTCAGTCTGTGTAGTAAATTGTCTTCTAAATAAAAGTTATTTAGGTAGAGTGAATGTCAATTTATTTTTATCCTGTGGAGGGCAGCAGAGCACACAATAATTTGCGGCTAAACTGCCACAAATTACGAAGAAGAAGAAGATTACCAGGAAGTAAATAAAGCTACGGTGGTGGAGTGGTTCTGTAGCTAGCTCTTGGTAATTGTCGGAGTTAGATTAAAAAAACACGATTCTCTTTCTTTGATCGACACCAACATTCAAAATGGGGAAGCGCCAGCATCAAAAAGACAAAATGTAAGTCAGAGCTATCGTTCACAATATCTCATACAAAGGAAAAGTGCTTGTTATTGTTATTAGCTTAGCTGGCTAACGTTACTCGGCTAACATTAACTCTAGTGTTATATTGCGTTTAGGATTATGATAGCCTCAACGCGCTAGGATTATGTTATTTTAGTTCATTTTAGTCAAATTGTGCTCGTATTTTAGCAGTGACGTGAAAATACTTCTTCATTATCTTTGTTAAATAACGTAACGTTAGCTAACGAGTAAGGTTTCCAGACCAAATTCCAAGCAGAAGGCCACACATGCATAACCTGATCACCCCGCGACGTCAGTCAAGTTCTAGTATGACGTCAGCTATGTTGTGGTCAGTCAAGTCCAAGTATGACGTCAGATATGACGTCATCCATCTCCCCTGAAGCTGTCCTCGAAGCGTCGTTTTGCCCCACCTCCCCAGTCCGCCACCAACGAGTCTTGACTCCTGTATCCTAGCCTATGCAGATGCCCTCCTCTTGCCTCAAGAGGAGCGCCACTGTCCAATGGATTGTGGGAATTCCCTATCCTAGCCTATGCAGATGCCCTCCTCTCCACTGTATAAACGCCTAACTTGGCCTAAGCCATCTCCACTGCATAAAGCCCTAAGTCACCTCCAATATAAACCTCCCGGGCCATAAGTCATCCACGTCTGGAAGCGCCAAGTTAAGTCACCAAGGCTGAAGGCCAGGCCAAGTTGGGAAGCGCCAGCCGTCAGTTGCTGTAAGACGCCAAGTTGAAGGCCAGTCAAAGTTACGGATTGATCTCAATTAACCACCGGAAATTAGATCTTCCTTTTGGGGGGATTCTCTATCCTAGCCTATTCAGATGCCCTCCTCTCACCTCAAGAGGAGTGCCACCTGACAAGGGAGTCATACGTGACTCCATTGGACAGTGGCGCTCCTCTTGAGGTAAGAGGAGGGCATCTGCATAGTTTAGGATAGGGGATCTTTCCCCCGTGGGGGATCCTACAGGAGTCGACTCGTTGGTGGCGGACTGGGGAGATGGGTGGGGCAAAACGACGCTTCCGAGGACAGCTTCAGGGGAGATGGACTGCCGTGAAGCTAGCTGCTGCTATGATCGGCCAGAGAGAGAGAGGTGACGTAGAACCCTTGCTATACAGTATATATGAGAATTAACTGACGTCATACTTGGACTTGACTGACCACAACATAGCTGACGTCATACTAGAACTTGACTGATGTCGTGGGGTGATCAGGTTATGCATGTGTGGCCTTCTGCTTGAAATTTGGTCTGGAAACCTCACTTCAATCATGAGAGGCCAGTTGGTAGGATTTAACTAACTTTATTTAGCAATCGGCATGCATGGCAAATACTTTGGCGCATGACTCCATTGGACAGTGGCGCTCCTCTTGAGGCGAGAGGAGGGCATCTGCATAGGCTAGGATAGGGATCCCCCCGATTGCTAAATAAAGTTTGTTAAATCCTACCAACTGGCCTCTCATGATTGAACTATCATAGCTACATTTTAGAATGTTAGCATTACACAAATACTACAGCAAATATAATGTATCACTATAATTTTATTTAAACTAATATCCTATATGAATACAAAATGTAAACATAACGTGCTACTAGTTTCAGAATAGATTTGAATATGTTATTGATTAAATGTAGGTTCTTTGACTTGTTTGGCCACAGCTATTTAACTGAGCTAGTCCAAAGACTGGGTTAAACCCCAAAAATGAGAAGGCTGTGTATGTCTGAGCCTCTAGTCTTTGCTTCATCCTACCAGGAGCTTAGGCAATGTTGTTTAAATCACTTCCTAACACTCGCTATTTGCAGATAGGCTTTTATACATTTATTTAGGCCTATATGATTTACATTGTATTTGCCTGTTGTATTGTTCTGTGACACTCTTTTATCATGTATATTTTTAATGACTGTCTTTTTCTCTTTTGTTATTTAACATTACCTTTACTTTTTATTTTTTGTTGCTTTATTGTCTTTCCTCTCATTTATGTGTGGATTTTGTCTCCTGATAGGTATATTACATGTTCGGAATACACTCACTTCTATGGAGGGAAGCGAACAGGTAGTTTTCTTTTATTTTTCTCCATTATGATAAATAATCTGTTCCAGTTTCGCTTGGAGACACAACAAACTGCAACTTTTACTGGAAAATTCCATTAAGCCTGATAAAGCTTGTATATTTTGTTCTTTTCTTAGCACGTTATTTTCTACACTACTGTACTGAATTTGTATGGCGCCTAACAAACCTGTTTTCATAACTGATTATGCATTTATTTACTCAGTCCAAAATGCAACTATAAAGCCCAACTTTTTCACAATCGTCTCCAGTGGGTGTATCATAGAAACGTTGTCTGCATATTTATCAGTTTTATTTTCTTTGATTTTCCATTTCAGAAATTCCGCAGGCAAACTTCAGACGGCTGCCGTTTGACCACTGCAGGTAAGACATGGTTTGTCTTCTAGTAAATGAAAAGACACTCTGAGTTGACACTGTTGCTGATCAGAATGTTTTTTAGCTGAGTAATGGTAAATGACATACCACTTATCTCATTATGTTTTTGCTCTTAAACTTTTCAGCTTGTCCCTTCAACCATTTGAGTATCCAGTCTGCACTGACGAGGGAGTCGTCTTTGACCTGTTGTGAGTAGTTGATGCTAAGAACAAGTCAACCTTTTCAAATAAGGTGTTTTGACTACGTGACATGCTGACTGTCTGCTGACATTCAATGTTGATGTAATACTCATGCAGATGAGTAAAAACCCGAATGTATACAGGCATATGTTGTGTAGCTCTTCCTGTTTATGTAAATCTCCTATAATCAAACTAGATAAGGACGGTGTCCTTTCATTAGCAGCTGTCAAAGTATCACAGGATTAAACAATTAAGAGGAAGATTCAATAAGCTCACCGCTGGCAACACAAGTGTTTCAACATGATCAAAATGTAGAACAATGGCAATTGTAAATGCATTGGAATGCCTTATGATCGTGAAACGTTGGAAATAGCGATTTTAATATTTAATATTTGATGGCCGCTGATAAAACAAAAACATTTTGTACCCGAAGATGAATGCTTGTTGTTGCACTCCTGGTTTTAATTTATGTCACTTTTAATGCTTTGAAACTGAAATAGGCTGATGAAAGAGATCTGGGTGGACCTTGAATTAACATCCACTTCCTCTCTTCCTTGTGTCCCAGGAGCATTGTCCCGTGGATCAAGAAGTACGGGACCAATCCGATCTCAGGAGAGGTGAGGGAACAACAAAACACATCAGCTTGCATAAAGTATGTAAACAGTACGGTAATCAACAACTGACAGTGGAACAGGCCACAGTGACCCACTAGTGTCAGTAATGCTTAGAAATGTCTGAGTCTTACACAATGGGCCTTTAACTTCTTCTATGATAACATGGCAAAATGTAATAATTCATCAGTTTGCTGCAGACCCAATAGAACTCTCCCACGGACCCCTGGTGGCCCCTGGACCCAATTAAGAACCACTGATCTATATGATAAGCTCTTGAATTTCCTAGATCAGCCTTTCAGCATTGTTTCGTTTTGCCTAGTAACGCCTCCGTTTCTGTTTATTTCCCACAGAAGCTTGAAGTGAAGAACCTCATTAAGCTCAACATCGCCAAGAACAATGATGGTATGTGTTTACTGTACTTTAACAATTAGAAATGTGCAGTTGATGTAGAAATACAGTGGCTTTTGTACATACTGGATACATTTTACACATTTTACATATACATTTCTGATCTATAGCTAAGCTGACACTCTCATCCAGAGCAACTTACAATGAATGAGGTTATAGAATAATCTTCACTTCCCACGTCATTACAAACAAACGATTGTAAGGAGTGTAAGGGTCAGAGCCACAGTTTCCTGACAATATTGCTGCGTGAGAATGGCTAGAAAAAGAACATGTGAGCGAAGGAGAGCTGTAGACGGTAATTTTCCTTTTTACATGACTGCAAATTGGAGCAAGTGGAGAAAGGAGATGTGGAGAGAGGAGTTGTGGAGAGAGGAGTTGTGGAGAGAGGAGTTGTGGAGAGAGGAGATGTGGAGAGAGGAGTTGTGGAGAGAGGAGTTATGGAGAGAGGAGATGTGGAGAGAGGAGATGTGGAGAGAGGAGTTGTGGAGAGAGGAGTTGTGGAGAGAGGAGATATGTGGGGAAAGCTTGAGGAGATGAGTTTTCAGCCTGCGGGAGCGACTCCGCTGCTCTGACCTGTTCTGATGTTCTTTCTTTTTGTTGTAGGAAAGTATCACTGCCCGGTCCTGTACAACGTCTTCACCAATAATTCCCACATTGTTGCCAACAAGGTCACTGGCAACGTGTTTTCGCACGAGGTTGGTGAACTCGCACCCTTTCCCATTATTGATTCTATAGAGCGCAAATCACCGACCGTAGTTTGTGCACAGAGATCTTTGGCTTATATGAGATTTGTCTGTTTTCACTCAGGCTGTGGAGCAACTCAACATCAAGACCAAGAGTTTCAAAGATCTGCTGACTGACGAAGCCTTCACCAGAAAGGACATTATAATACTGCAGGTGGGCTGTCACTTTGTGTTGGAAGTGCATGATTTAGAGGAAAGCTATCTATTTTGAGAAAGTCTGTGTTTATGATGAAGAATGTGATTTAGTGTTCTTTGCCTTCTTAGGACCCCACAAACCTGGACAAATTCAATGTTTCCGACTTCTTCCATGTGAAGAACAACCTCAAAGTGTTGGATCCCGGTGAGTCACAGGCAGCAGCCATTTATCACACAGCCATGAGCGCCCATCTGTCAATTGCTTATATAGGGTGGAAGGAAATTCATATATTTCTTTAACTCTTATCAACTATGTGGTTTTGTATAGTTCGGCAAGTAAAGCTTGGAATTACAGGGCCGGTCAACCTAGTTAAAAATGTAAATTGTATTATTTATTACCACTTTTGGGTTCTATGTTCATCATCCACCCAAGATTTGAGTGTTCCTAACATTCAATAGCTGTTATAAAATAAGCTTTTGGCAGCTGTATTTTCTACACAGTATACTGATACAATTCAAGAGAGCTGCTTGGCTTTCCCTCTGCCATTTGGTCGAGCGAGCTTCTCTCTACGCTGGAGAGAGAGAGAGCAGCCGCTGAAACCTGATCAATGAAAGCACCACTCGATCCCATCTCAACAACCTAGTTATGACTCAAACATTTGCCAGCAAAAATATTTTTCGTCAGCGTAGATTAGCGCTTGCAGCTAAAAACACACACACACACACGCACACACACACACACACACACACACACACACATTATTACAAAACTTGGTTGAGCAAGGTTCACGCTAGGCTGGGGAGACATAATGTATGTTGCATAAAACTGTCCATCAAAAATACACCTGGTCAACCTTTCCCTTCCTCTCCTGTCCCTTTGTGCCGTGGTTCAGATGAGGAGAAGGCCAAGCTGGACCCAGCCTACCACCTGAACACCACCAACCTGGAGACCAGGGAGACTCTGGCTGAGCTGTATAAGGACTACAAGGGGGATCAGCTCCTGGCCTCCACCATGAAGGAGCCAGAGGCCAAGAAGACAGACAAGCTAAACGCTGTAAGCAAAGCTATATCGTACCACCCACGGGGTAGCTCTCTCCATGAAAAATGAAGCCATTCTTTCTAATGGCAGCAGGGGCGGCGACTCCAATGGCTACAAAAAGAAGTCTGATTGTATAGAAGTCAATGGGAAAATGACCCTATTTCTCACTTAATTTGTGACCTCAGTAAACACTTTGCTAATGAGTTGATGGTCTCAATCGCTACTTTCAAGTCTTCTTCAATACAGCGTGATTCTCATTTTGTAAATTATGCTCCCATTTCAAGTAAAATAGACGAAGAGGGAAAAAAGCTTTTGCACACCTAGGCTCAACAGGTGCGTCGGAGAAGGGCAAAACCCGACACAGTACCAGAATAAACTCCCGCACACTGTCTCCACATGCAATAAAAAGTTTAATCAGAATAACGTTTCGGTCGTGAGACCTTCATCAGATTCTCTGAAGAGAATCAGATTCAGATCTGATGAAGTAAAATAGACGATAAAGGAGACTGCTTTGATTGCTTGTCCAGTGATCACACAGCTCGCCGATTGGGAAACTGATAGCAGGCGTGCGGCACTGCTGCTTTTCTCGTCCAAATTTAAATCACTTCTGGCTCCAAATAACCAAGATGGCGACAACTCGAGGCTTCAAAACGGGAATTCACAAACCAGTGGGTGACGTCACGCTAGCTACGTCCCTATTTATGACGCGGTCTATGCATAGCACTAAGGTTTTCACAGAGGCAGAGCATTTGACAACCAGCGTAGTCCCACAAGTTACAGAGAGAGAAAGATGGAATGCAAAGGAAGAAGGAGACGTAAAACAGTACAACCTCGTTAATCTAATCCCCCCGGCAGTGGAAGTTTTCTAAGTGAAAAATTAAAGTGGAATATTTAGGCAACTAAAGCACATTGAAATAGCCAGTAAAGCTTAGTCAAAATATGAAACATATGAGCATGGATTCTACAGCACCTTGTGCACGTCGGCGGTAACCTAAATGTTATAGGAAGCTTGTGGCCTGGAAGGTTGCTGGTTGAAGTCCTCTAAACTCTCAGCGAAATCATCAGTGTATCATAATCATACACTATCATTATCAACCAGCCAAATATTGGTGGGAAAAAATGTCTGTGGCTGGTTTGTCTACTCAAATAACATTCAAATGCGCTTAGATTAATCCTCTCTGAGGAAAATTGTTTTCACAGCCTGTACACAAAAAAAAAAATCAAAACTACATCCAACAAAGACATGGCGGGGCACAGAGCCAGTCACAAAAACAGAACAAAGCCCTAAAACAAAGTGGTTGGTCACAGGACAAAAAAGAGCATAAAGTCACAAGGGCACAATCAGAGCTTATTGAGGGCAGTGATGGCAGAGAGCACAAAGCTGTTCGCTGAAGCGTCCCCAAATAGAGGAAGTGTCTGGTGGATTCTGTAATCCATCAGTGGCTGGCAGAAGAAAGTTAGTTTTCTGGCATGGATACTTCCAAGTTTCTTGGACAGAGTTTTGGTCACCTGCCATCCTGCGGGATTAAAGAGTTTGGCAGCTGGGGAGTCTGAACAAATCTGAAACTTTAACTGTGAACGTATCTGTGCTGTATGCCATCATTTACTGCCTCTCTGATCTTCATAGCAGATCATGAATAAAACGTTCAATATGAGCGATTCCGAGGCTCGCCCGCCCTGCTACGCGGCCACGCCCGCAGCTCAGCGCCAGGAAGGATGACATCACTGATGACATCATCACTGGTTACATCATCACTGAACTTATATAGCCTCAGCCAGGAAGGATGACATCACTGATGACATCATCACTGATGACATCACATCATTAGGTAATTAGGGCAATTACCTAATCAAAAGAACGGGCTCCGTCAGGTCACCCGCATGGGTGCTGTTTACACCCCCTGAAAGTTTCAGCCCGATCGCACGTAGAATAGCCTCAGTCAGGAAGGATGACATCACTGATGACATCATCACTGTAGACAGAAAGATGACATCACTGATGACATCATCACTGATGACATCACAACATTAGGTAATTAGGGCAATCACACCCCCTGAAGGTTTCAGCCCGATCGCACGTAAAACGGCATAGCTGTGGCCGGCCAAAATTCTGCTCACACAGACACGTCTCTTATAATAATATTATAATAATAAAGAATATATATACTTCTTATCTTTCTTATTAAATAAGAAAGATGATAAGATAGACTAGGTATTTTCATGAATAATTGATCAAATTGAGTTTACCACACATAAACAATAACAAATAAAGTACAAATAAAATGGATTATGTGTAGTATTGTTTTGGAAGTAAAAGTGAGTTGAATTCTTGTGACGTTGCAGAATCTTCATCGTGAATAGGGGTTAATTTGGTACAAAAGTGCAATGTTGAATCTGTGCACCAGAGGGAGCCATATACAATATATTGGTGTGTGCAGCATTTATTATGATCCTGCCTGCCACAGCAAATCCCTGCATCCAGACAAAGAGAAGCAATCGAGCTATGAGTGCAGTCAGTGTGTGAGAATAATGACTTACCTTGTGCACTTGCAGACATAAAGTTAAGCAAATATAGCACCTCTAAGGATCCTGTATGTGATGTCTTATAGATAGAACACACAGTCACACTGACCCATGTGTAAGTATGATCGGAACAAAGGAAATATACTGCACGTAATACAGCAGTTTGATATCCTTGATCTAATACCAATGTAACATGTTTAAAGCCTGTTTGTACAGGCGTTGCAATTCAGGTTTAACTGGTAGGGAAACACACAAAGATGTCTAACAAGACTTATTTTTTCATCTCCTGCTCTCACATTAATACTACTGTCATACTGTCTTCATTGTTGACTTTAATAACTGTGCGATGGAGGTTAATTCAGTTTGAATGGAGTCAACGTTTCTCTTGTTATCAGTTCTCCTTTGATGTCGCGCCGCCACGTCTCCTTTTACGCTGCAGCTTTGCCTGAAATGCTCTCTGCTTTGACGTGAAGGCGAGTTCAGTCGAGGTGACGCCGGCTGAGAGAACGTGGGAATATATATATAGGTCAGACGAGGTAACGTCTGCTCTTTCATGTGCCAAGTTCAACCACGAGAACTAGAGCAGAAGAATGCTAAGCCAGGACTCAAGTCTTGACTTAAATAACTCCTCTGGTGTGACCGCATTGTTTTGTGTTATTTCGGGCGTTGCATATTTCTCATTCAGCTCATGTATGCTGCTATCCTTTAAGCACAAAGCACCTTGACGCATCTCCGGCGCCTCTTTATTGTGAGATGGTAGAAAATGTCTCCAGCCCGAGGCGTGGGATCTACGCATAATCATATAGTGGCTGTTAAGCTAGTTTCTGTTTTCTTTGCACAGCTCGGTGCAAACAATGTACTTGGCAGGAGGCTGCCATAGTGAGTAGGGAGACCATGCTTCAACCACAGGACCGGGGGTTCAAACCAACTTGAGAAACCTTTAGACACACATCCATACCTACAGACAACACTATATTTAACCTTACCTGATATGAAGTGTCACAAACACGAGCGTCATATTGTCCGGAAGTTGCATTATTTTGGATTAAAATTGAAGAATGGATTTCCGTTTACAGAACAAATTTTTGTAGCTGTCCTCTAACCATAATGTTGAACAGAATTGAATTTATGAACGTGGATAAGGATGTTGCTCAATAATACCAGTGACATTTACCTGGCCAGGTGCTTAGACATCTAGCTTTCAAAACTCACTTCCTGGCCTCTCCTCTTTTGGAACAAAAGATCCCCTCCCGTCAGTGTTGCAAGACTCACCCAAGGTTTGGGTTCACGTCTTACATCCACGGATGTGTGCACTTTCCCATTCATGGGGTCGGGTGGGAGGGTGTCATGTGGTGTTGTTGTGTGTGTCTTTTATGCTCCGCGTCCTCATTAATGTTGTTCTGTTATGAGCACACTAACAACTGATTTGGTATTCCAATAAGAATTGATTCTCGATAGCAGACATCATAAATGCACACAAGGACATGAGAACTAACATTTAAAAAGTATAAATATTAAAGAAAAAATAACTATGGATAATAAAAACAACAACATGACATTAAGTCATTGATTTCTTTTGTCTGTGTCATCCCCCAGGCTCACTACTCCACCGGCAGAGTTTCAGCCTCTTTCACGTCCACAGCCATGACTCCTGCAACCACACATACAGCAGGTAAGTGAACATTGACACAAAACAGCCCTTTGGATGGTCCAGACAAAGACACATTCACTACTTCTTTTTTTTTTAAACCTTTATTTATCCAGGGAGGTTGACGGAAGCATGCGTGCCCCTTTTCCCTCAAAGCCCTGCTTCATGCTCAAACAGTTAAATGTGTTGTCAACTGGGAGCTGCCCAGTACAACCAAGAGTCCTGGAGACATGGTGGGGGGGGGGGGGGGGGGGGGGTTACTTGGGTTCAATACACTTTGGAGGTGGAGGAGGACAATATTTATTCGATTCAGTGACCTAGTTCAGGTTTCTGAAACACAATGGCAAGGCATTATGTTCTCTGTTACTGTGTGCTATCTACTGTATCCATGTTCACATAATATAGAAGAGTCAGACAGACGTGTATGATGTCTGTTTGCAGTATGGAGAAATGTGTTGGTGGCACATGGTGAATATCAAAGTATCATTAGAGAAAAGGATACATATTATCCTTTTTCTTTAGCCATATGTCTATCAAAGTATTTGTCACATTTTCTGTTATTCAATTACAATTCACTCACTAAAATTGCTACCTACATGTACATACATAAAAAATAGTAATATAGGCTAAATAAACCTTATTTATGTAGTGCTTTTTTTACAGAGTTGCCAAGTCTTTACAAATGCCAAAAGTTAAAACTGCCAGAAATGGATTAAAAGCGGAGCTAGAGATTATTAAAACAGACGAATAAAAACCAAAACCAAAATATTAAAATTCTCAAGATAATAGGCCTTATTTCATTTGCCATTTTGTCATTTAGACTAACTAAATCAGCGTTTCATCTGTTAAATGAATCCCTTCTAAACACACTATTAGACAGGCATTTAACTGAATTGCTCCTTATAGTTTTAACTCCCATTTTATATTTTATTGTAATTGTGTTTCTCATTTTATTACCCCCCTCCCCCCTTTTTTTCTTCTTATTTATTATTGGCTCTTTAACGGACAACTTGTATTGTCTGGTCATTCATGCACTATACACTTTTATGTAAAAGTATCTCCGTTTTTAGTTGTATATTTCTTGTATTAGCATTTATTTGTATTTAATCTTTTTATCAAGATGTATTTTATTTAATTATGGTACTTTTAATAATTGTAAAGCATTTTGTAAACATGGTTTTTAGAAAAGTGCTATGACGTTAGCACTGTGTTATGATGTCGTCCATTCATTCTGATAAGCCTACAATACATAGTACAGAAACATTAGTCTTCGTTAAAAGATTCTCCTGTTCATCACACATGTATTGTGCTGTTGTAGATGCCATCGCAGACGACACCGTACGTTACCAGTACGTGAAGAAGAAAGGCTACGTCCGTCTGCACACAAACAAAGGAGACATCAATCTGGAGTTGCACTGCGATAAGGTAATAACATGCATCTGCTTACACTCAGACACAATCAACACAGACTCAATAGCCAGCCATATTTGTATCTAGCGGTGTGAATCTTTTGGTATCTCATGATTCGATTCGATTTCGATTCAAAATGGATTCAAAACTATTCCTGATTCAAAATTGATTCTCGATTTAGTACATAGGGAGATCTACTCCAGTCCGCTGTGTGCTGAGAAAGGTGGTGTAGCAAATTATGGAATGAAGGCAGAATAAAGTGTATAATATTATGTAGTTTTTATATTTGAAATAGGTGTATCAATGAACTGTAAACACATATGTAAACACAGTAGGCAAACCTAAGACAAAAGTTAACATTTATTTATGCTAAAATTGCACAAATAAAAAGTTCTTAGTATTCTTAGTGACTTCGAGACAAATAAGTTAAAGTATTAGAAAAAATTAAAATGCTTTTAGATAAAAATAAATAAGGAAGTTGAGTCTATTCAGAATTGATTAAACCTCTATTTGTAAGCCATAACTGCGATGACCTAAAAGCATAGTGTAGCTTTGGGAAAAAATGCTTCAAAAGCTCCAAGCTTTCATGTCTCCCCCACTTTGAGAAAGGAAGTGCTCTAGTCAGGACAAAACAAACTCATTACTGAACTGATGAAGTCCAGATATGATGATGAGTGGACCTTGTGTTTGAAACGTTCCACTTCATCATTGAAGTGTTTTATTAATGAGCAATAAGGCACTTCAAGTTCATTTGAAATTGTCTATCAAGTCTGTATTTCCAAGTCCTTTGTGCCGAGAGGTAAACAAGGACAGGTTGTGTTGAACGGGTGTTGAAAAAAGTATGAATAATAACAAGCAATATTTTCATATGTCTCCCACATACTGAGATATCAAGTTCAAGTTCAAGATATATAGAGATATAGATATAGAGGGCAACATTTATTCAAAGCATTCAGCAAAGTCAATGTTTTAGATTAGCAGTGTTCAAAAAGTGAAGCCATTTTAGTAACATGCAAGTGCCTCAGATGATGATATTTGTTTGAAAGTGCGATTCATATGGATGCGTCACCCTAAATAAGGTTTAGCGGGTGGCGAAACCTTATTTATGCTGACGCATCCAAAATATTAGAAGATCAAAGTGAAATAAATAAAAGTGCACAAACACAAAACGTTTCCGACCATCACAAGTTGTAGAACTGATGATGGTCTTTTTGTTGAAATTGTTTTTATTCTTGGCACCATTTTCCCACCTTATCACCTTAACACATTTTGGCATTTTTGTCATCACCTACACCTAGCATCTTGTTGTGTTGTTGCTGCTGTTGTTGTTTTACCTTTTTTAGTGTGGAAATTAGTTTTGATCTTCTATGCTCCTGAGTTTTTTCAATTCACACACACGAGACTTTTTGTGACTTTAAAATCAGCCATTTGCATCATCCGTCCCCTGGGTTGCCAGGTTTTTGTCAAGGCATGTCATGTGGCTGCTTTAGGTGTGGGCCCCCACAGAGACAGCAGCATATCTCTGCCCTAGTAACTAAGGGCTATTTCTGCTCCGCTTCCATTGGCTTCCGAGCTGCCCAATCAGAATAATGAGGGGAAAGTTGCAGTGGTTAGACAGCCCACCCTCCGCGCCCCACAGCCTTCCTCTCCCTCCCTCCCTCCCTCCCCAGCGGTTTTCACTGAGCGCTGCAGCTATATTCGTGTCCTGCTGTTTATGAATTAATCAGTGTTGCTTCACTGTCACTTGCGCTCTCGATCACACAGAGATCCAGGGTCCACCTCCATGTAAACTGCCCACTAGAGCTGGGTATTGGTTCAAATTTCAAGAATCGATTCGATTCCGATTCACAAGGTTGCGAATCGATTAATTTCGATTCGATTCGATTCGAATCCGATTCGATCGATTTCAATATGTTTCAAAATGTTTTTTGATCTGTACCCTGAATTACATGTCCAGTTATGTAACACAGGGGTTCCCAACCAGCCAAGTAGATACACGGGGAAAAAAGTTGCAGACCTGTTGTCAATTTTAATGGTTTTAGTTACACATATATTTACTCACCAGGTGGTGACAAAGGGTAAATAACAGCCTTTTCATCTGTCAATAAAGACACTTTCACAATTATGCACAGTGATTTGATTTCAGCCTATATCATTTCTAAAAGTAGATATTAATGATCAGACATTTCCATTCATGTAGCCATTTGTTTTTGTTTCAACTACAAACATAAATAAACGTCAACTTGAAACTATGTTTCAACTACCACACACAGCATAATATTTTAGCCTGTTTATTAAAATAAATAAATAATAATAATAATAAAAAAAAAATCGATCTCTGGACATATGAATCGATAATCGAGGATTAAAATAAAAATCGATTAAAAATCGGAGAATCGATTTTTTTGAACCCAGCCCTACTGCCCACACAGATATCCAGGGTCCACCTCCCTGTAAAGTGCCCACACAGATCCAGGGTCCACCTCCCTGTAAAGTGCCCACACAGATCCAGGGTCCACCTCCCCCTGTAAAGTGCCCACAGAGATCCAGGGTCCACCTACCTGTAAAGTGCCCACAGAGATCCAGCGTCCACCTACCTGTAAAGTGCCCACAGAGATCCAGGGTCCACCTCCCTGTAAAGTGCCCACAGAGATCCAGGGTCCACCTCCCTGTAAAGTGCCCACACAGATCCAGGGACCACCTCCCTGTAAAGTGCCCACACACAGATCCAGGGACCACCTCCCTGTAAAGTGCCCACAGAGATCCAGGGTCCACCTCCCTGTAAAGTGCCCACAGAGATCCAGGGTCCACCTCCCTGTAAAGTGCCAATTTGCTTGCCCAGCATTGGATGCCTCACTCAATCCTGCCTTCCCTGTCCCCAAGACCCTGACTGCAGTGAAATGTGAGGGGGTGCAGACATTGGAGATAAGAGTGTCTCGCCCTTTAACATGATATCCAGGAGATCCCTGATCTTTTCTATTCAAAAGCGCATCCCAGTACTGTGTCTGAGGATACTGAGGAGAGACTTCACACAGGAAGTACTGTGTCTGAGGATACTGAGGAGAGACTAAACATTTATTAAAATTAAATAATGGCTTGTATTTTGTAAGAAAACTGCTCAAAATTTAGATTCAGATGAAGAGTAATAGAGATATGAAACATATTTTGAGATTCCTTTCTATTCCAAAAATAAGTTTGCTTGGTAAAATATTGAAGTCAACTTTATTAATGCAGCATATTAAAAACACAAAGCTAGTTTGTACCCAAGTGCTTTACAAAGAGCATGGAACCACAACAGCAAAATAAAGATGTTTTGAGGAAATAAGAATGTGGAAGAACATGTGAAACCCAGTGAAAGGCCAGTGAATAACAATAGTATTTTAAGAAAGCCTCTGTGATTCTTGGAATCCACCAACCACTGTGCCACTCAGTAAAAAGTGAGTTTCCTGACCTATGTGCACCCACCCCCCCCCCCCCCCCCCCCCGCCTTTACACACACACACACACACACACACACACACACACACACACACCCCTACTCCCTAAGGTCATTTACGTAAATAACAATGTCAACTTCCCTGGTTAAATAAGGCATGAACAAAACTGTCAGACTTTCTCGAAATTTCCTGAATAAATTATTTGACTTTTGACTCAAATAAGGCCCAGAATTATGTTTGTTGTTAAAACTTGAGGCTAGGATTTATATACACATCATAAACCTTGCATATTAGTTCCAACTAGATTGACTGCAGAACTCGATTGAAAAGGACAGTCATTCACATTCTGCATAGATTCTGTATAAACTGATCTAACCCTTAAAGGATCAGCTCACCCTAAAATCCAAATTACATATTTTTCTTCTTACCTGTAATGCTATTTATCCATCTACATCGTTTTGTGTTAGTTGCTTGAGTTTTGGAGATATCGGCCGTAGTGATGTCTGCCTTCTCTCCAATACAATGGAACTGGATGGCACTCGGCTTGTGGGGCTCAAAATGGCAGAAACATACATTTGGAAAACTCAACAGCAAATGTCTCTTTCCAGAAATAATGAACCGGTTACGCAAGATAATCCAGAGACCTTGTTGTGAGCAGCTTCATGTAGGAACTATTTTCTTTAAACCAAACTACTCCCACTAGCTGCTAGCTAGCTAGCTAGCTAGCTCGCAGCTAGTGGGTAACTCGCTATTGATTTCAACAACAATAAGCTAATGGGACAGCTGGCAATGCTAGCTTGGAACGGCCCGCTCAGCAGATCAGAAACATTACATTTGTCTGTTTCTTTTAACCGCTCACTGCATTCTCCTCTCCTTCCCCTAGGTTCCCAAGGCTGGAGAGAACTTCGTCCGTCTGTGTAAAAAGGGCTACTACGACGGGACGGTCTTCCACAGGTCCATTCGGAATTTCATGGTAACGTTCAGCACACTAATAATAATTAATAATAATTACATGTGATCTAGCAATAACATGTGATCTAGCAAACCCCACCCAGGCTAGCAACCCCACCCTGTAAAAAACCCACTTGCTACAGAAACCGCAACAACACCTTTGTAGTGTGGTTGCGGCCCTATGCTCCACTTAGGAGTCTACAGGGAATAAGAAGAAGACGAGCCATCTCAAAGTGCATCGATATCAGACAACTCACTCATAAAACATATGTACAGTACCTCAAAAAGAATGGGTGAAGTTATTGATAATCCATTAACGGAGGGAAATTCAGAGCACCAGCCAGATACAGGTAGATACTGAACCCCCTACCTGCTTACTCATTGTAAGTCACTCCGGTTAAGAGCAAAAGGTAGAAAAGAGGTGAGTTGCCAACCTTGCTTTTACTTTTGCTTTTGCTGAGTTACATTCATTCACATTGTCTTTTGTGGCATTAATCACAAATCCCTGTGGTAAGCACTTCAGAGCGGAGAGTGAAGTGTGAACGCAGCTTTTTCTCCCACCCGGCCGTCTGAGAATTTGAAACGACAGGTCTCCTATCAACAGCTCATCTGTGAATTTCAAGGCTGCCGCCCCCATAATTAGAAGTGGCTCTGGGTGGACTTCTGCTCTCAAGAGAACCCTGAACATTCAGTGCTTCAGCTCCATGCTTTTCATGGAATGTGTCCCCATAACCAACCACTCAGTATTACTCATTCTTCTGACTTTATCTGAAGCTCAAAAGGTGAGGATGGTGGCCTTGGAGAGAAGCGTTTCCTAGCAGGAAGCGCTGTAAAAGCTGTGTGCCGATGGCAACACAAGGGCGGCTCTCGGGTTCAAGTAAAGCAACTGAGAGGCCCTGCAGACTAACTAGCCCCAAGGCTGAAACACTGAACATTTGTTTAGCATTGAAACAGAAGCACGTGTTTTAAAACGTGAGCCTGCCCAGGTCTTCAGACTGTTGCAGTTTGTAGAAACGTGTGTTCCCTGACTGTCCACTCTGAGAACATGGCAGCATCTCCCCACTCTGAGTCTGTGGGGTTTCAAATGGCCTTCCTGAAACACAAAAAGACATTTTTAGCTGGCAGCGTTAGTACCCTACATTAGACACACCAATAGCACTATTGAAGATGAGTCTGTAAAATACAGCCATCTTATAGAGACAGTCCGCATGTCTGGGAACGCCCATACAGGCTTTAGGAACGCCCACAATAGACGCTGGTTAGCTGGCTCAGCCTGGCTGGGGGCGTGGTCAGGGTGGGGTAAAAACCCCCGTTCTATCCATTCAGCAAAGTTAGAATTTAGCTGATAGCCCAGCCCAGGCAGACACGATCGGGCATTTAACCACCGCAGTAAACGCACATCTGAGCAGACGTCTTGTGTTCTGCTCTAGAACCCCCAAACCTGTAGTTTAGAGTCACAGCACCATCTTTTGGTGAGTCAGCCCATGAGATATATGGGCGGTTTTACCCCACTCGCGCGCCAGCCGTTTAACATTTTGTGGGCGTTCCCACACATGCCGACTGTATTAGAAGCAGGGCTGCAATAGAGAAGAGCGTCCGTAGTCTCGCCACGTGTGCTCAAAATGAAATTCTGCTTTGGAGAATGGACACTAGCAGGAAGTGTTCTCCTCCCACAGGATGTGACAAAATGAAACCAAGCGATGAGACGTGATGAAACTCCTTCCCTTGTGTGCAGCACTCACTGCTGTGTGCAGCACTCACTGCTGTGTGCAGCACTCACTGCTGTGTGCAGCACTCACTGCTGTGTGCAGCACTCACTGCTGGCATCACCAGCGTGAGATCTTTTCCTCGCTCCTCGTCTCGTTGGGTTCCTTTGGTCTGAAGCATCACAGACATGGTTGGTAAACGAGCGAGCTGTGAGCAGTTTACTGACGTCGCATTACAACGTCTCTTCTGGGGTGTTTAACTTCACGCAGCTAGCCTTTTTAATGTTCTGTATATCGACTGTGAGAAAGTGAGAAGGCTGGCCGCAAAATGGCATTAGATTATCTGTCGAGGCTAGTGAAGCGAGCAAAGATTGTAGTGTACAAGGAATTGCTTGTGTATTCACATTATGAAGACTGTGATGAAGATTATATACAGATTGTATCACTGACACTACCACCACTCCTCCTCAATCCACAAATTCTAAAACGAAGTATTGGTGTGAAAGCAGACGCGGCGCACATCTGTGTCAAGATTAAGTCCATGTTTTGACCATCAAATCTAAAGGAGAAGTTGGAGTCCAAAGAAGGCCAACGAGCTATAAGCTGCTGCTGCTGCTATGAAACAATGATGGGAGGTACTGTAGGAACGTTAACAATGAACAATATAGACCGGTCCCAGAAAGCTTGGAGAGCGGTTGGTTACCAGAGATTACAAGGGACATGCCACCATGTTGGGACGTTTTGACAAAAGCAAATATTTTAAAGATGATTATTTATACTAGTTTAATTTGAAGGCCTGTGCTGTGAGCTCAAAATGCAACGCAAGCACACTTAAGGCAAAATTCTAACAGAGTTTGTTTGTTTTGTTTTTCGTTTCCAGATTCAAGGAGGAGACCCCACTGGCACTGGCACAGGTAAGATCCAGCCTGCACTAAAACCCACATCTCCAACATTTTAAATTACATAACATATCTGTTGCAATATTAATAGATCCTTTTTGGTCGCTTTGTGTCAATACCGCTTTGCAGCAAGATACAAGTCAAGAGTTACTAAATATACTGTGTAAAGGCACAGGGGGATACAGAAGGCACACACACACACACTCAGGGGGAAGGATGCTGGACTGTAGATGGGAGAGGGCTGAGTGGTCGACAAAATAAATGAAAATGTAGCAGAAGTCCGTGAAAAAAGAGAGAGAGGGGGAATCCGCTCTGGGGGGGGAAGAAACGATAGATGCTTTGAATGACCTTTTCTGGGAAAATGGCAATAATGCGTCAACAAAATGTGCGTGTGTTGCGTCCAGGAAAAGGACTGACCAGCCGACATTTGGGAGGCACTTTTCTATTTTTAAAAATCAGTTTGACTGGTGAAATTTGGCTGCTGGCTAAAAAAAACACACAAAAAACCAGAGTTAGTTTCCTGTGTTGATGTGGACTGTAGCGATCTGACAGCCACCAGCACAGAGTGTGCTTTGTGTCCAGGCCAGAGCGCTGCAAAATGTTTATGAAGGTGAGGATTTATGGAGGGGCAGAATTCCTGGCCTCTCTGGGTCAACTCCTCCTGATCACCTGGAGTGAAAAGGCTTTGCACACAACACTCTAATAACAAACCTTTAACTGGGTAAACTCCTGATCACCTGGACTGAAAAGGCTTTGCAACACTCTAACAAACCTTGAACTGGGTAAACTGGTGATATATCAAAATGCAGTATATCGTGATACAAAGAATGTGACAATATACTGTACATAGTGAGGCAGAAAAATGAACCGAAATATTATTCTGCTGCATTTTATTCTGGTGTAGTAATCACAGATAAGACGCCTTCTCCATCACAATTCCACGAGCTCGCCATCCATATTATATGATTTAGATTTTCTAGGACACAGGAAGTAATTGCCCTGTCCAACCCCCCCAACCCCGTTTAGCATCCAGTCATATTGAGGGAAAATGTCAGCCAGTTGATAAATTATGCAAAAATATCACCAGTGGAATTCGATGGCTGCACAAAGCCTCCCGAAGGGTTGATTGGCTGGAGGACGTATGTATTTACACACACACAGACACACACACACACACACACACACACACACACACACACAGAGGCATGCCAGCTGGCAGGACACAGGACAGTAAAGCACACCTCGGGGCGACAGATCCTCTCTCCTGCGTCGGCAGCGCAGCGTCTTCCTCCTGGATACCCGTCATGATGATGCTTCATGATGACGGCAGTGTCAATAAGGATTCACACCTTGCTGCTTGGCTCCTGTCCAGGCTTGTGGAAGTAGCATGTCGCCTGGATTCAGCTCGCGTAGTATTGGAGTTATTTGATTCAAGTCGTAACCTGGGCTATAGAGTGCCTAGGTCCCACCCTCTTCCGGGTTCCCCATGGGGCCTAGGTAGAGAGTGAAAGTCCCCATTCTCCATTGACGTTTTGTAAAATCCTTGAGTTTTACTTGGACAAACCAAGCGATTCAGCTCCGAGATGACGAGCGGCCATAGAACATTAAGCTCCGGGGGGCGGAGTATTTATTTATTTTAATTTTTGTGTGTGAAATGTTCTATGGTCTCTTGTGATTCATCTCATAGCTGGATCGCTTGGTTTGTCAATGGAGAAATGAATGGGGACTTTCCCGAGGCCCCATGGGGCAACCCAGAAGAGGGCGTGACTTAGGCACTCTATAACAGAATAGTGATCCAGCTTATATATCCAGTTGATGAAAAGGGTCTGGTGATGCGTTTGATGTTGTGTTTGGATTCAACAGAAGAAGTGGGCAGTTAGCATGAGCAGCACTAGCACTAGCCACCATGATAAGAGAGGCAGTTAGCATGAGCAGCACTAGCACTAGCCACCATGATAAGAGAAACACATCAAACATCATCAACAGAAAATTAAAGCGCCGCCCACACTGTTTGATTGACAGGTGACTCTTACACATTGACACTTTAATAGATTGTGAAGGATTAACTTTTGTTTATGATGGTGTCTGTCTTTCCTCCCCTGATCTCTCCCTTCACCCCTCACCCTCCCCCCCCCCCTCTCTCTCTCTCTCTCTCTCTCTCTATGTCTCTATGTCTCTGTCTGTCCTCCCCTGATCTCTCCCTTCACCCCTCACCCTCTCTCTGTCTCTGTCTTTCCTCCGCTGATCTCTCCCTTCGTCCCTCCCCCTCTCTCTCTCCTGCCCCTCTCTCTCCCTTCACCCCTCACCCTCCCCCCTCTCTCTCTGCCTTTCCTCCCCTGATCTCTCCCTTCACCCTCCTCCGCCTCTCTCTCTCTTCACCCCTCACCCTCCTCTCTCTCTCTCTCTCTCCTGCCCCTCTCTCTTCACCCCTCACCCTCCCCCCTCTCGCTCTCTCTCTCTGTCTCTGTCTTTCCTCCCCTGATCTCTCCCCTCACCCTCCTCCGCCTCTCTCTCTCTTCACCCCTCACCCTCCTCTCTCTCTCTGTCTTTCCTCCCCTGATCTCTCCCTTCACCCCTCACCCTCCTCTCTCCTCTCTCTCTCCTCCCCTGATCTCTCCCTTCACCCTCCTCTCTCCTCTCTCAGGAGGAGAGTCCTTCTGGGGAAAGCCTTTCAAGGATGAGTTTCGGCCCAACCTCTCCCATAAGGGCCGGGGAGTGCTGAGCATGGCCAACACAGGCCCAAACAGCAACAAGTCCCAGTTGTAAGAGATGCTACTCCAAACAGTTCCTAAATGTTCTATTTATAGCTCTTTCTGATGATTGCTCTGTCTATTTTTAGAGCTGCAACGATTAATGGATTCGGTGGACAGAAAATTAATCGCCAACTATTTTTTACAATCGATTAATTGTTGAAACACATTTAAAAAAAAAAAAAAAAAAAAATGATCTCGTTCCAGCTTCTTAAATGTGAATATTTTCTGGTTTGTTTAGTCTTCTATGACAGTGAAGTGATTATCTTTGGGTTCTGGACTGTTGGTCAGGACAAAAGAAGACATTTGAGGATGTCATTTTGGGCTTTGGGGAAAAAGTTATGTTATATTTTTCACTATTTATGTGACGTTTTATAGACCAAACGACTCATCGATTAGTCGAGAAAATAATCATCAGTTTAATCGATAATGAAAATAATCGGTAGCCCTAATATTTCATAAAACTACAGTAGTAGTAGGCAAAACGTAACCTGTATCCTATAGGTTAGATGTTTTGAATGTCTCATAGTAACAGTGTTTTCTTTATTCTTGTTGTTTTTCCTCTAAGCTTCATCACGTTCAGATCATGCGTCTACCTGGACAGGAAGCACACAGTGTTCGGAAGGTAAACCTCTTTCTTCTTTTGTGTGTGTGTGTGTGTGTGTGTGTGTGTGTGTGTGTGTGTGTGTGTGTGTGTGTGTGTGTGTGTGTGTGTGTGTGTGTGTGTGTGTGTGTGTGTGTGTGTGTGTGTGTGTGTGTGTGTGTGTGTGTGTGAGAGACAGACATTCTCAAATGGCCCATTTCCACCGCTGGCATCAACGCGGCCCCGCACAGCTCGTCTCGCTTTTTTGTCTCATTCCACCGATCAAAAACGTGGACAGCCCGGGTTGAGTCGTGCTGCTTGTGGTCCCTGCTCTGTTGAGGTTCTAGGGCTGTGGACCCGGTACCATACGGTGACGTGAAAACACTGCAGACGACTGATTGGTCAGGCAGAATCGTGTTTACTGTAGGCATCTACTGTCAATGCTGGATACCAGTTTAGTGGGGCTTACCTTCTCTTCTGTTATTTCCAGAAGTTATTTCTTTTGTGTTGCTGCCTTCGGCTCTGGTGAAATAAAATCGATCTCCTTGCTCAGCTTTAACATGCGGTGGTTTTCAATTGTTTTGAGAGAGAAAAAAGTCCGCTCCTCGGGAAGCCCTTTGTAGTTGGCTCCGCTAGTCCGCAGGCGAAGCCATGGTCTTGCCTATTGAGTTGCCGCTGGGGTTCTCCCCGTAGCGCCTCTCCCGTCCCCCACGCAGTGCATGCATGTGAGTTTGAGTAACAACAAAGTGATATCCATTCTCCTAGCTGATTGTCACATTTGCCCATGTACACTGTAGGTCATTTAGAGGCACCAGTATTTCATAATCAGTTTAAAAGGTAGTATGGATTTAATTTTAACGTTATACTTATAGCCTACTTCGGCTATGGGCGCAGGGCAGATATGCGGTCGCTATGGCGACCAGGTGTGGGCGGAGGCAAGTAAACTTGCTATGGAAACAGTCTATATCAAGTAGAGCCGAGTAATACCAGATCGAGTAGAGCTGTACTGTGCTGTCATATGTGGTGGAAATGAGCCAAAAGAGTGTGATTACACCTATAGTTCATTGTCTTTGGTCTCTGAGACATAGTGGGAAACTTTGTTGATTTTTTTTGTATGTGGATTGTTTAGATTCACAGTGGTCAATTACATGCGAACCAGGGCTTGTAAACGAAAGTCACATGGACTCACAAGCAGCTCGTTTATTAGACAGAGTTTTGGTGACCTGTCGTCCTGCCAGTACGCATCTGATTCCAGTCCCTGTAACCTGATCTAAGCACGTTGAACATTTCTGAACTCTTTGTCATCGTTAACCTTCTCTCTGGGGTTCACACCAGTTAAGAACACATGAAGAAGCAGCTGAATATGAGCTTCAGTCCAGGCTTCATTTTGTTCTGCTCGGCTTTGCAGGCATGAGGAACTGCTGCTGGCTATCACATGTCAACATAACATCCAGAATCCCTTTGTTGTTTCCTGTAGTTGGTTCAAATGACGCTCTCACAGAGAAAAAAAGACCCAAGACATTTTCTCGTGTCTGGTGTGTTTTTTCTGGTGCCACCCGACTTCAAATGGCCTGGTTCTTCTCACCACAAACCAAACTAACAAGGAGTTAGTTCCGCTCCAAAAAAGTCAAGAGTCCAAGTTGAATAGAGGAGAAAACTAAAGTGAACTCATTGGTTGGTTGGTTTGCTAGAGTGATGTACTTTATTTTGCTTTTTTTTTATTTAACCCATTGATACCTGATGCAGCATTTTCGTGTATATCCCTCATTTGTGTGCGTATCCCTTTAAGACCGCGAACCGCGTTAACGCGGTCTTAAAGGGATACACACACACAAATGCTGCATCAGGTATCAATGGGTTAAGTTGGAAAACCAGATACCGTCAAATGTCTTGATGAAAATGTGCTGATATGATCATTTGGTCATGTGTTGCCCTGTCCTGTCAAGTCTCCCATCACAGGGTCTTCAAGAGTGTGGGGGTCTCCTCTAGAGCAGTGATTCTTCTCAACCTTTTTCATATCAAGGAGGACCCTAAGTTACTCCACAATAAAGCGCTTTTGATGAGATCTTGTCTTGTCGGACCCAAATTTGAGAATCTTTTTATTGTTAAATATGATTTTGTCGAGAATTACATCTGACTGTCTGTACTGTAGGTATAGAGAGATAACAGTGAACCTACACTCAAAACAGTAATTGTACATTCTCTAATTGCGTTAACTTCTTAATTATAAATTAAATAAATGAATCATGATGTTTAACCGTTCACCAATCTGCTGTGGACCCGCTGGAATGCCCCTCAAGGATCCCACATTGAGAACCACCTTTCTAGAGCACATGTGGCGAGAGGCAGCTCCTGTTAGCTACTGGGTATAGTGTGCGCGCGTGCGTGCGTGCGTCCTCTGTCTCGAGCCATGGTAAAGCGCGGATCCCAGAGGAGCAGCTGGATAAAGAGCTTGCAGAGAGTGAAGTGAGGACAGCGTCTGTGAGCGCTCTGAGGGGAGATGCTGTCGGGTCACCTCGGTCCACACCGACTCTGCATCCTCAGCAGCAGTTTCCTCCATCTGTCTTTACGCCCATGAGAACACTGCATCTCCAACCAGCACGAGAGACACAAACCACTGTCAGCAGAAAGACACAGTCACAGCTGTCAGACGAGCCTAATGAAATGCCCAATGAGTCCATGATTACACCAAATACATTACAAGCCTATTGTTTAATAGACGTTATTGCATGGCTTTGTTGAGTGCTCAAAGATTATTTTTTGGGGGGTGGTGTTTCTGCATTTATTAGACACAAAATAGGGAGAGTTGGGGGGGGGGGGCGTCCTGGGGCCAGATTCAAACCCAGTACATCCTGTTTTCTGTTTGGCTAATGAACACATTTTGTTTCATATCTAATTGTATCAGAAAATGTATTGATTATATCCTGTATCCTATAATAAGAATGTGAAGTGTCTGTGTGTGAGTAAGCAGAATTATGTTCTGCCACAGTGCGTTCATGCTGAATCTTTCTAAAGAGCACCTCTGCAGGTGAGCTAATGCTAACGGAGCTGGATTTTTGAATTGGGTAATTGTAATCAGCGACTGAAGTGCAGTATGAAAAGTAAACCCTCTGGGGAGAGAGGAGAGGCTGCATGCCAACTCTGTTGCCGATTTTTTTATTATTTTTTATTATTAGGTAATTAATTGCCGAATGCACGTTCTTAGGCCTTCACACTCAAAGAGCCATTGTGACATCATCAGCGATGTCATCAGTGATGTCACTCAAGCAATTGTGATGTCAACCTCTCCATCTGGATTCATCCATCCACATCTTATGGCTTTCCACCAGACTGGATGCCTTGCGGCACACTGCTGCCTCTCACAGTTAGGGGAATATTCTTCCTCTTCTTACCCAGACACAATTGTCTGAGTTTTCCCAAACACATCCCTCAGTATTTCATCCATCTCTGCTTCAGATACGTTCACCTCATCCAGTAACCTCTTAACATCATCAAGCCTGATCTCACTCCTCTCCGTCTTCCCAGCAGCACAGTTAATAACCATGAAGGTCATGAATTGCTTCTTGTCCATGCAGATCACATTACTCCAACTAGTTCCGTCCTCCACATAATAATACATCTTAGGTGTAACATTGTGACATCATCAGTGATGTCATAAATCCCGTAACATGTTGGCCAATGGCCATTGTCTTTTTTCTTTCTTTCTTTTTTTTTTTACATTTTATAGACTAAATGATTAATTGAAAAAATAATTAATATGTTAATGAAAATAATCATTAGTTATTAGTTATTACCAATTTTTTTCTATTGAAAATACAATTAGCATCACTAATTAAATGTGCAAAAATCCAATCAACTGGTTTTGGTTGAATAGTCTCTCAAAGACTTTTCACAGTCTATCGATCCCTGAAGGAGAAAATCACCTCGTCATCGCAGCTCTCGTCAGCTGCAGGGTGGACTACAGTTCAGCTCCCTGTACAGATGGAGGCAGGGTGGACTACAGTTCAGCTCCTGTAGATGGAGGCAGGGTGGACTAACAGTGCAGCTCCCTGTACAGATGGAGGCAGGGTGGACTACAGTTCAGATCCTGTAGATGGAGGCAGGGTGGACTACAGTTCAGCTCCTGTACAGATGGAGGCAGGGTGGACTAACAGTGCAGTTCCCTGTACAGATGGAGGCAGGGTGGACTACAGTCCAGATCCTGTAGATGGAGGCAGGGTGGACTACAGTCCAGATCCTGTAGATGGAGGCAGGGTGGACTACAGTCCAGATCCTGCAGATGGAGGCAGGGTGGACTACAGTCCAGATCCTGCAGATGGAGGCAGGGTGGACTACAGTTCAGATCCTGTAGATGGAGGCAGGGTGGACTACAGTTCAGCTCCTGTACAGATGGAGGCAGGGTGGACTACAGTTCAGATCCTGCAGATGGAGGCAGGGTGGACTACAGTCCAGATCCTGCAGATGGAGGCAGGGTGGACTACAGTCCAGATCCTGTAGATGGAGGCAGGGTGGACTACAGTTCAGATCCTGTAGATGGAGGCAGGGTGGACTACAGTTCAGATCCTGTAGATGGAGGCAGGGTGGACTACAGTCCAGATCCTGCAGATGGAGGCAGGGTGGACTACAGTAGTTCAGCTCCCTGTACAGATGGAGGCAGGCTGGACTACAGTTCAGATTTTGATATCAAGGCTACACAGCCTTTGTTTGAGCTTGACCGATGATGGGGGAGTCTCTTTTGTTATCAGTTGTCGAGACAAGCGGCCATCTTGGTAAACAGGATGTTTGTCTTGTTGAGACAAGCGGCCATCTTGGTAAACAGGATGTTTGTCTTGTTGAGACAAGCGGCCATCTTGGTAAACAGGATGTTTGTCTTGTTGAGACAAACGGCCATCTTGGTAAACAGGATGTTTGTCTTGTTGAGACAAGCGGCCATCTTGGTAAACAGGATGTTTGTCTTGTTGAGACAAGCGGCCATCTTGGTAAACAGGATGTTTGTCTTGTCGAGACAAGCGGCCATCTTGGTAAACAGGATGTTTGTCTTGTTGAGACAAGCGGCCGTCTTGGTAAACAGGATGTTTGTCTTGTTGAGACAAGCGGCCATCTTGGTAAACGGGATGTTTTGTCTTGTCTTGTGCAGGGTGGTTGGAGGCTTTGAGACGATCACAGCCATGGAGAACGTGGAGGCTTGTCCCAAAACAGACAAACCCAAGGTATGAAGCGCTGATGTTTTTTATTTATTTTCATCTATTTATTTGTTTATTTGCACAGAGTAAAATCAAGAACAAACGAAAGGAAACAAGTGGATAAAAAAAGAGTGTGCAGGTAGAGACAAGAAACCCTAGTGGGCTTATACAAGCTCTCTTGGTGGTTCTGTGTAACAAATCATCTGGCGCGTCACGGAATCACAGAGAACAAATCTCCATCTACAGGTGACCTTACTTGGGTCACATTTCATTATACACTCTGAATCTAACAGAACTCTTATCCAGAGCAACTTACAATGAGTGTCACAGTTACTCTTACTGTAATTGTTATATAAACCTGCCCCAAGGGACAGCAGATGAAAATTAGCCTGGTATATTTACATTTGGTTTTTAAGTGTTCATTAATATGCACCGTCCCCATTAAATACATCGTCAAATTACAAGCAGCCAATTGTAAGGAGTCACAGGGTCACAGCCACACACAGTAACACTATTCTTGTGACTCTGAGATTGATCATGTAAAAAGACTAGTGGTGCTGGGAAAAGTAGCAGTGGTGGACAGATTAAAATTCAATGATTATAATGCAGAAGGATGGTGTCAAACTAGAAGTGAGTTGACTGTATGGAAGCGTGTAAGAAATGCAGTACATGTTCCACATTTTGATCATTCACACTGTCCTTAATAAATGAATCTGAATCTGAATCTGAATCCACATTCAACGGAATCCATTTTACGTCGGCATTATAAGTCATTCAGGAAGCAAAGATGTCACACAACTTTCTTTCATGTCAGATTGTTGTTTGGGTCGTAATTCTGTTTTCTGTTTGACTGTCTGTTAGTCAGAGGTTAAGCTCCTGAGTGCCACTGTGTTCGTGGATCCTTACGAGGAGGCTGATGCCCAGGTTAGTGTCTCTGTCTGTCTGTCTGTGTGTATGATACACTATGCTACACTAGAGCTATATACCGTAAATTCCGCACTATAAGCCGCACCGGAGTATAAGCCGCACCTGCAAAGTTGACTGTTTTTTACATATATAAGCCGCACCGGACTATAAGCCGCGGGTGTTTTAATGTTTTTTTTTTTTTTTTTTTTTTTTTTTTTATTGTGTTTTAATGTTTAATTACCATATGTAAGGGTTCATGCACAGAGGGGATTGTCGGGAAAGAGATGGCTGTTTGAGGAAGCTCCCATTTATTAACATTTCAACAAAACAACATAACACAACACCACCTGTGTTGTGTTATGTTATGTTATGTTATGTTGTTAAAAGAGGGCAAGAGAGGAAATTAAAACAAGTGGATTTATAGTTAGAAAGAGTGCTAAAAAAGAGAGATTTTTTTTTTTTTGGAAAAAATCCATAGATAAGCCGCACCGTTATATAAGCCGCAGGGGCCAAAAAAGGCCAAAAAACGGGAAAAAGCCGCGGCTTATAGTCCGGAATTTACGGTATATATATGCTCCACTGTGCACCTAGTTATACACCCATCCCTACCTGCTGAGTGTTAGATTTCTACAAATACCCCACGAGTGTGCATGGGGCATGTGTGCGAGTCTGTCTGCATGGTCATCTGTGTTTTGAGTGCACCATGTACCCTCTGAGTGGGCCTCTCACCTCAGTTATATATGTGTGTGTGTGTGTGTGTGTGTGTGTGTGTGTGTGTGTGTGTGTGTGTGTGTGTCTCAGATTGCAGCAGAGCGAGAAAAGGAGCTCCAGAAGCAGGAGGAGGAGAGGCAGCAGACCAGCGTTGCCCTAAAAAAAGCCAAGGAGGAGAAGGCCCCCAAGACCTTCAAACAGGGCGTGGGCAAATACATCAACCCAGCCCCAGCGTAAGGACGCACACGCAGACACACACACTTTACTGTAACACAAACTACCCTGTCTCTTTCAGTTTCATTGTAGTATAGAGGGAAAACATTTCTACCATGTCTAGGCATCTCTGGGGCCTTATTTATAAAGGTTGCATTATAATTATGCACAAACCAGGAGTTTAATTATATTTATCCCATTTTCTAAGCAGAATTTGTATTCAACTCAACTTTTATTTGACATGAGATAATATGCTTGCCTCCACGCACACACTGTATTGCAGGTGTTTGCACGGTTTGAAGTCATTGATTTGAGGAATGGGATCGTGAATGGATGAAGAAACATTCTGATTATATAGAAGAGGCACAATATTATAGTGACGAGTACCCATTTTCCCCAC
This sequence comes from Poromitra crassiceps, assembly GCF_964638095.1. Lineage (NCBI taxonomy): Eukaryota > Metazoa > Chordata > Actinopteri > Beryciformes > Melamphaidae > Poromitra > Poromitra crassiceps. The sequence goes on along the minus strand of NC_139631.1, from coordinate 5,420,441 downwards.
AGGCATCATTCAAGTTTTTCTTATTATGTGGAGACAATAATTTCACTGACTGTAGGCGTGTGTTTATTTTTTTTGTAATATTGCAACATATTTCATTTTAGTCATGAAGAAAAACGTCACTTAGGAGACGTTAGAAAGCTTTTATTTTACTGGATAAATCATACAGATTAGAAGTTACTGCACTTTGTTCCGTTCCAATCCATTGAAGCCAAGACAGTGCCATTTTTCATTTTAATTTCAAGATTAGATTTGTCTAATGACTCTGTATTTGCTTTCTTCTCCTTATTGTGAGTCAGATGTGGGAAATTTGACTCTCTATTGTTAAAAGAAAAGAAAAGAGGGAGGCCTAGAAATAATCTTTCTAAACAAGGTCCCTGGTTAGTGACGACTTGACCTTTTTGTCTGTAGTTTCCAAGTACAGTTTGTCTTATGGGACCCGTGACCCACTTTCCCCCTCGGGCGTCATGAACGCTCCACCTCCTGTAAGGTGCCGGTCAGCAGAAGGCATGGGTGTTTTCATGGCCTTTGGTCTTTTATATGTCGATGGGTCGGAGGTGGGCCGCGGAAAGTTTTGACATTTTCAAGTGGGCCTTGAGTTGGAAAAGGTTGGGAACCGCTGAACTAACAGGATTTATCAGCACAGTTCTGCCTAACCAGAATAACAGAATAACCAGAAACTACCTCAAGAATTAATTCTATTCTATTCTATTCTATTCTATTTTTGCAGGGGGGGGGATATAAGGTGCACAGACTGCACACACTCTTCACCTGTGAGTGTTTCCAGGGAAGGCAGTAGTCGGATAGTGCTGTGGAACAGATACAATACTGACTGCATTTTATACTCCGATCATAACATGGCGTAGTGATTTGCCCATGCTGATTGTTGGGTCTTGGCTAGGGAGCTTCTTGTTAAAGTGATAATAACAGAATCTTATGAAACAAGACATCAGTAAATCCACTATCTCACTTTAATTTGGAAGCAATCCTTTTGGTCAATCAAGTAACCTTCATCCGAGCATGCAGTGTGCATAAAGTCATACAACAACAACCATAAAGTACCTTAACGTTCTATAACAGAAAAGCAAAAGCCAGAGATCACAGAGACCCACAATCGACAAGGAACCTTCACACCGTGCACAAGTCTATGAAAGAAGAACCAGGCGAGTCCCTTCAGGGATCATAGACATTTTTAATATTTTGGATGTTCTGCTTCTTCTCATCCAGAAAGCGTCCAGCTGCTGAAGACGACAGCGGGCCATCCACCAGCAGAGTGGCAACCAAGAGGTCCAAAGGCAAGACGGGCTTGGGAGACTTCAGCTCCTGGTAGAACAAAATACTTTTTGTGTCGGAAGATGTTTTGAATGGCTATTATTAGCCTTTTTCACTTCCCACCCATTTCACCCATTTTGTGTCTACAAGAGGGAAGTAACACGGGTGCAAGCAAAACGGTAACGAGGGAGGCGGGACTGGATCGCCAAATGGATTGGAAGTTGGAAACCCTCATTAATGTTCTGCTTGCACCTGTGTTACTTCCTGCCTTTTAGACACAAAATGGGTGAATTGGATGGGATGTTGAGCATTGGGAATGTTGAGCATTGGGTGTCAATGTCACCCCATATACTCTTTTTTTTTTTTATATATATATATTATGTCTCGGTAGTGTTGGCTCTCATGTGAAACAATAAATCAAAGCTACTTTTTCAAAATAGTGTGATATTTCACTTATTTTATACATGTTGCTTCAAAGATATGACAAGTTAGCTGTTGTGAGGCGTCTAAGAGCAACAGTGAGCACGAAGATGTTAGGACAGAGTTCAGCTGTTGAAAGGAAACGCCACTCAATGGAGGAAATCATTGATCTTATCCCTATGGTCTAGGACAGTATCAATATTTGGTCCAAACCTGGCTAATCAATATTAGGTCCAGGATGGTCTAATGAGTGTTTGTGAACAGAAGCCAGCCTGGTAGCTGTGAAAACGCACCATGAGGCGTTTAGGATAAGAAATCATTTTTCTGCTAGAGAAGTCATTAGATTCAGGCAGCTCAACTTGTTAAACTATGAAATATACTTGTCAAGCTTGCATCATTGTTTTCTATAGTGCTCTATTGAGAGTTTGAGCTACTGTATACATCTCCAAAATTAAGACAACTTTATATAAAATATAAATAATTAATAACGCTGTCCTGGTTACACCGCGACACACTGTCTCCTTGCCTTACAGATCTTCTTTTTTTAACTGCCCTGCTTCTTAACACTATATGATTAAATTGACCAGATAATTCTCCTTTTCCTGAACAAGAGGCACTCCTGAGTTTGATACATCCATCCAGCAAAATACACAATTATGTTCTTGAATTCTTCTCAGTCAGCAGCATTGTACTTACAACAAAGTATCTACAAATGCGCTCTGTCTGTACTTTTACAATGCAATCACATACATGGCAAAGAAACAAATTACACCATAATACATATTGTCTGTGCTATGCAATGAGATTGTTTGATTGAGAGCGTCCATCTTCTGTTTTCATCAGCTATTTAAATTGTTCAACAGTGTCACTTCTGCTGTGATAATAACAGTTTTATATTCCACTCAGCTAACGTGTTTGCCAAATTGTAGTCGGCTTCATCAAGGTTTGGCTTTTGTAGCTAGTTTGCAAAGACTGCCATCAATTTTGTTAAATCGGCCAAGATATTTTTTCATTTGAGGCTTCCAGATGATGCTCTCATCCAGTAAGTAAACAGTCTGGAGCTGCTTGTCGTTACTGCTTTGAAAGCAATTTGACACGATCCCCAGTGCTGAAGCAAAACATTTCCATTCACCGTTATTCCTCTGACATGAAATGACCAATTACAATTACCAGAAGCATTTTTCCCAGGAAAGACCTACCAGACACAGTGTTTAAAGCAGACAATGTAAAAGCCTTCCTGAACTATCTATAGGTTGAATCACTAGTATTTACATTAATTGATGGTAGAGTAGCAGCAGAACCGACGTTTATTTATGTGAAAAATCTCACAGATGACTTTCAGACCTCTTGTCACGCTGGAACCGCCACAACACATGAGGTTTTGGAAGCGACCTGACATCACCCTAAGGGGACATTCAGACCAAAAGCGTTTTTGGAGCTGCCAGCGTCTTTCTGCAATTCATTCTCTATGTAAGGACGCGCTAGACGTGCTCCTCTTTTAATGAACGCACCTGGCGTTTAAGCGCCGGTGGCGTCTGTTGTTTTTGGAGGAGCGCTGTGGGCGTTTTTAAAGCTGAAAAAAGTTGAACGTTGAGGAAAAGCGCGCTGCTCGGCATTTTCACTCCACCTACCTTTTCTCCTCCCGAGGGATCCTCCAACCTCCGCTTCTGCCAGAATTGACAATCTGGCTTTCATGTTGACAGTGAACAACATCAAACAGACAAAACCAGCTGGCTACCGTCCGTGTGGTCGTTGTGTTCTGATCTCTACAGCACGCGCGACTGCAGGTGAAAACAAAACGGAGAAGAGAAAAAAACGCTCCGTGCGCTGTGTTTTGTGCACAATGGAAGCGCTCTCGACATGATTTTCATAGCGTTCTGACTGAAAAAAAATGCTTTTGGTGTGAATGTCCCCTAAAACTCCCCCCGTCATATGCACACCCCCACCCCCCCCCACCACCACACCCCTTCATCCTTTTGCAGCACTGTGTCATGAAATGGATTGGAGACTGAATGAACTAATTGAATGAATAATTGATGACTGTGGTCCTTCAGAGCGTTCGATGGGGGGATTGGAGACTTTGGAAGTGATTCGGAGACAATGGAGTTTTTGTCTAAGCAACCGGTAACTTAAGACGGTGGGTCGCTCACCTACTGTACATACACACCCGAGCCAAGTGTGTCATAGATGGGTCGAAAATATAGACGGTATCGAAATGTATCAAGTTACACATTTCCCTCAATTAATGTATTGATTGTATTTGTATTTGGGAAATTAAGTCAGTGATCATCATCATATGGAAAACAATCACCCTTAAAAAGACCCTAAGCGTAATACTCATACTTAACCAGTGTTGGGCAAGTTACTTTCAAAATGTAATATACTACATATTACTAGTTACTTTCATTTGAAAGTAATAAGTTACTTTACAATATTACTTTCTGTGTAGAGTAACTCGTTACTTATTACACTACTTTTGCATTACTTTTACGAAAACAACAGCAGCAGCAGAATGACATCGCCGCCCCGGAACCATCCCAAAAAATAATTTCAACCGCCTTGAAGTCAGTGTAAACAATCCAAGATTCTAAATGTTATTCTTTTCCCTTGTTATTGTCATCTATAGTGGTTATTTGCATAAAAACACAGTTGGATTAGGAAATTATTGTATCTTTTTTAAATATGTGCTTTGATTTAATAAAATGTAACTCAATTTGTAACTTGAGTTACTTGACAAAGTAACTGGTATAATATTACTGAAATCCTATAGGTAATAAGTTACATTACTGAGTTACTGCTAAAAGTAATATATTACATGTAATATGTTACTTTTGTAATGAGTTACCCCCAACACTGTACTTAACTATGATATATACACACATCATTTGACCTCGTGAAGATCTATGCCAGCCTCAAAGTGTGGCTAAGCTCTATTCTGCAAATGAAAAAGTGAGTCAAGTGGATTCAGGTGGGTTTAGTCTCCGTCTCCGCTACATCCATGATGACAGCATTCAGATCAACACGTAGCTCTGAGAAGGCTGAGGAATTTTCTAACATGCTGCACTGTCATACTTAATGACATCACTGGTCCACAACTTAAATCAACTCTCAATAACTGTCAAACTAAATGAATGTCTGCAGAACTATTTATATTACACTTTTTTAGATATGTGTGAGATCATGTGCAAAATGAATCGGCATTGAAAAAAAGTGTCAGTATGTTGCACGGCAGAGGGTATATTTCAGGAAGTTCTCTTCTCAGGGGGGTTTTGTGACACTTGACACGTGAGGGATGTTTGACACTTGCAAAATACAAAATGCAAAACACAACATATTACAAAATCGCATTGGTGGAAAGTAACTAAGTACATTTACTCAAGTACTAGACTTCCATGCAATTTTCAGGTACTGGCACTTTACATGAGTATTTCCATTTTGTGAGACTTTCTACTTTTACTGCTACCACTAGTTTACTACATTTCGGAGGGAAATCTTGTACTTTTTCCTCCACTACATTTATCTGACGGCTGGAGTTAGTAGTTACTTTTACTGGATAAGTCATATGACATAATATGTTGCATTGTTAGACCAGTAAAGGTTTATGAATCCGTTAGACCGGCAACATTAAAATACTTCTTACAGGTTAATGCATCAATAATTTAACACTCTGAAAGTACTGTTAAGTACATCTTTACTTTGTAGCATTTTTACTTTTATGATCAAGTATTTTAACATTTTGTATTGCTACTTTTACTTCATAAGTAAAGGCTGAGTGTGTGTGTGTCTGTCTGTGTGTGTGTGTGTGTGTGTGTGTGTGCGTGCGTGTGTGCGCGCGGCGGTGCAGGTGACTTGGTGTGTTTCTAGTTGCTGTGTGTGCAGGTGACATGTTTAGATGTGTGCTGACGTCCTGGGAGCCTCCCGTCCTCCTTACTGTCCTGCTGGGAGCGAGTGTAGGCTAACGATACTGATACCAGAGCGTTGTCACACAGCTCGTCTCCCTCCACCCACAGGGTTGCTGCAGGTCTGCAAATGTATGCAAAAAAGAATTAAGTTATATTCCAGGTCTTGAAAAATGTGGAAATTGCACAAAAAAGTTCGGAAAATTATGGAAGAAATTGTTGTTAGAATGTTCCAATGCACGTGCAACTACACATTTTCTGTCCTGTCATCTAAAATACTGTGCTGGTGTTTGTCACTGTATGGATCATCTTCATCCATGGAGTGATGTTGCATTTAGCAGACACAACAATCTGAACTGTATTGAAGACCAAAATCTTCCAATCAAATCAAGATAATATGGTAATAAGGAAAATGTGAGACTCGCTCATCACCTCTGCCAGAGAGGTCAGGTCACCTCTGTTAGTTCATCTGTCAGCAGGCAAAAATCTCAAACGTATGAAGAGATTTCTCTGACATTTGGTGGGTAAATTGGGCCAAGGAACAAGTGGTAAAATTTTGTAGTGATCTGGGATTTCTGCCAGTAGACAATTGTTGTTTTGTCTTTTGTTTTTTTAGCCATAACTATGTCATGATGGAGACTTGATTCCAAAACCTAAGGAGATGTTTGCAGTGTCACCAAATCAATTTAACTTCAGATAACCTTAACCCTAGAAATGATGTTTTTGGACATAATATCAAGTTTGAGAATTGTTCAGTGTTAGCGGAGGTTTGTGCTCTCCGGTTGCCTTCTAGTTTATTCTAGTTCTATTTTATTGGGTATTATGTAACCAGTATTTACATTTGATTCGAGTTATTTTCCACATAAAAAGCTACTGTCACCACCAGCAGATCTCTTGACATCTCTTGTTATTGTGGCAAACGGGTAAAAATGTCCTCTTGAAAATGACAATCATGTACACAGAAATAATTGTTAACTTCTTTTCTAATTTAATTGATTGCTAATACTGTAATTTAACACGTTGAGTGCCAATGACGAGATATCTCGGCTTACAGGATCCAACCGTTGAGTGCCAAAGACGAGATATCTCGGCTTAAAATTTTTTTTTTTTTTTTTTGACGGTGGGACATCGATCAACCCCTTTTACGTCTCCTATACCAATATTGGAGGAAGAGAATGTGTTCTCAAGGAAATAGCTGGGCGAAAACGCTTTCGATTTCACACACACACACACACACACACACGCGCGCGCACACACACACACACTCGAGTACCTTTGAGCATAAATAAGACCAGAATCGCAAAAGCTTCATCAAAGCTCTCAGCCGACACCCCAAGAAACGAACGAGCCCGTTTTACAGTAATCCAGACTTGCCCGAGAGCGGCCGCGGAGCCAGCAGCAGCAGCACAGACGGAGGGAGGAGTTTGGAGACACACACACACACACACACACACACACACACACACACACACACACAAACACAATACAGTATACAGACTTGCCCAAGGGCACCCATAATCACAGGCACGTGAGGTGGTTCTAAAAATCCATTTATCTCAAAACTCTCTGAAAATCTCTGAAACCATGCTGTACTCAACGGCTAATATCTACATAACTACTAACTCTACAAACTAACTCTTTTAGACAGAGAAAGCACACATTCTATTAGTACTTTTGTGAACTTTGTGTTCACAAAGTCAAAGCAGAAAAGAATCCTCGGCTCTTGTAAAATGAGCCAGAATCCTCAAAAAAACCCTCTGGCAGAAGCTAACTACAGTATTGAAAAAAGGCTGGCAGTGAATGTGTTAAATACAAAAAATACACATCCTTCAAATATACTGGTCTGCTTTCAATTGGCATACCAGACACCATTTTGCCTGCCCTATCCATTTCATTTAGAAATAAATGTTGCCTTTTTTTGGAATTTAATTGATTCCCAATAGTTGAACAGTTAAACATGACTATCTAATACGGTCTGCTTTCATTATACATGCTTTAACCATTTAATTAAAATGTCATGGAGATCAAGTTTTACATGTCATGATAACGAAAGTAATCAGCCATAGAACAGTGATGCGTGACTTCCTCCTTACCACAACCCCCCACCCCCCCCCCCCCCCCCACCCCCCAATGCCCTTCTCCACCTCAGCAAGGGCGGAGGGTTGATCTTAGTCTACATCAGAGCACAAGCTTCTTCATCTAAAACATTGATGATGTTACTCAGTCCACAGAGAGATGGTGAAGTCAGTCACAGAAAGTCTCTGCCATCACTAGTGAAGAAGCGTCCACACGCACTCGTCTGTGGATATCTGCTCGCAACAAATACTCACTGTTACGCAGGAAGCAATGTAGTGCAGTAGGAATGAGGACTAAAACTTGTGAATGTGGTATAGCATGGGTTTCCTCGTCTCAAAGTCAATGGGGTTTTTGAATGGGGATTTTGGTTAGATACCTGAAATAAGGTTTGTGTGGTGGTTAACAAACGATTATGACACTGAGCTTTTCATGTTCAGCAAGATACACTTCACAAATGAACACTTTTATGATTTCTGAAGCTTTATTGTGATTTCTGAAGGTTGCATTTAGGCTTCAAAAATCATAACCAGTGGTGTTCATTTGTAAAGATCTAATAAACTTAGGCATCAGGCATTGTCTGGACACATCACATAACAATTCACTGAGTATCTGTAATGAATCTTTTCATACGGGACCTAGAAATTTGAGCTGTTCAAGAAAAGGCGCGTCTTCTCATTTCACGTCGCATAACACGGTGTAACGACGGAACCGGTCTCACTGCTGCTGGCTTTTCTCCTGAATGAACTTGTTCTGCTTCCTCTGAAACTCAGCTTCCATCCTCCATTGTTTCAATGCACTTTGTGCTGAATTCCACTTGACTTTTGAAGAAAGCAGCAACAGTAAACAAACACTCTTCGTGCTACTTTTGTGTCGCTATGGGCAACAAAAGCGGTTATCGTTTTTGTGTATGAAAGGGATCCAGGCCATTTTGATGGCTTTCAAAGGACAGCGAGAAAAGGCTTTGAAATCAATGACACTGCAGTTCTAAGTGTGATGTTTTGCTGTTTTCTTGTGTGAAAGGGACTATGGGGAATTATCAAAATGGCTTCCGAACGCTTCAACCGTAGTTTATCAGGCCTTTCTGCACAGAAGAGATGATGAGAAACTTTCATGATCCCATGGAGGATTTGGGCCATTTCAATAGCAAATAGTCGCCTAATAGACCCGTCACAATGTTTGTTTACAATATGATAGAAAATGATTGCGTCACGTATCAAATTTAAAGTCGAGCTGAACCCAAAAATGACTTTTCTTTTCTTTTAGTTCACATACCTGGGTATGCAGTGCACCTATTTAATAGTGTATGCAAACAAAATCACAACAATCTAATTTCTTTAGTTTTTCACACTTTTTCACATCAAAAGTTCATTTTTCAAGATTTCATTGATAACAGTAATGTACAGTTTGCTGACATCACCTAGTACTATCAAATTTCTACCCCATTTCAACCAATCATATCACGACATGCAGCTGTCAATCAAATCTTCATTTCTGGATAATTTTCTCTTCCAAATGAAGTAGAAAATGGCGCCTAGTGCCTGTCATCTGGCAGAATTCCTATCCCATAAACGAACTACTAACTTTGCCAATTGTTAGAAACATGAACAAAAAACAAAAACTATAATCTCTAAGAATGCAAAGAAATGTAACTGGCTCGTTAAAACGCGCATTCCAGGGGTATCGTATTTACAGCAGCGATAATGGCGCGCGAATCCGAGAGCTTGGTTGTCAGGGGTCGCACTTCGGAGATTCCAGGCCGATGTGCTGCACTCTCCGCTCGGCAACACGAAGGCAGCTGGCTGCCTGCGGCTCGCTGAGCTCCACTCCTCCCGTTAAAAGGCTCTTCCCGAGGGGAGCGCCACAACACACTGAATTCCACTCGATTTGGAGGCAGAACACGCCAGGATTGGCCAAAGCCCAATCCAGTCCCCAGAATTGTCAAATAAAATCATCGACATGATACTATGACCCACCTCTCAACCTGTCATCTTAGACAAACTATGTTTTCAGTCTGAAACAGACTCATTATGCCCGTGATGAACAGGTTCAGTTCAGTCAAATGGCGGCGGGGAACAAGTATAAAGAGAAAATGGTTAAGTCTAAAATTTCATGTTTGATGCTTCCATATATCATTAATACTGTAACAAGACTTTCTCTACTGTGGACCACAGCGGTCCACTTGAAAAGGTGGTCTGGGGAACGCTTGCGAATGTTAACGCCAACCGTACCGAACCACATAGACAACACACGGGCGAGGATACACTCCAGGGGTAGTTCATGATGCAAGTGTATTGGCCAAGTACAATTGGGGAGAAAATGGGGGGTTAAATCAGAAGAAAAAAAAACGTAGCAACAGCAGAGAGTAGAACTCGAATGACCCTTGTTTGTGTGCTGTGATCGGCTAGTTATGTTCTCGCTAACCGGCTGATTGGTTGTTTTTTGTCAGACCTTTAATGACTAATGACATAATATTGAATGACTTTAATGACATAATATTACCTACTGCAGCTTTAACATATGCAATTTATGTTTGTCACACAGTGGCGCAAATCAAAGAAAAATCTCTGTCTTTACTTCACCTGATCTTGTGGGGAAAACACACATCACCTTTGCAGAAAAAGACTCAGAAATTCACAGGATTTTATTTTGTTATTTTTTGAATGGATTTGGAGGCTCCCGTACCAGACCACACCCAAAAATACACCCCTCCCTGAAGTGCAGTGGGGTAATTAATTTGTCATGGTGATCATCCCAGACACTGATGTGCGCCCTTAGCTACCTACAGTATATCCTTCAAACACATAGCTGCTAATGAAATTAGTCACTGCCTGTTAAGTTGGTGCGTCAGCGAAATCTCCCTGACACCCTGGCTGCATTTTGGATCCACATCCCTGCTTCCACTCCTTTATTTTCAATGACATCACCCCCCTCATCTCCCATTGGGCGAAACGCCTGCCAGTCGGACGGCGCTGACCAATGGCTCCTCTCCGGCGTCCGAGGGGGTTTTGGACGCGGGGAGTGTGGCAGATGCAGTGCTGTAGCCATGGCGACAGTGGATGCTGAGCACTGTGTAGGCAGACTGAATGGGGATGACATCACTTTGGGAGACAGGAGAAAAACAACATCTCCTTCTCTGTCCGTGTGTCTGCTTTTATGGCCATCATAGGAGTGGATGCTTATATTCCATCAAATACATCTGACTGACCGGGCATGTTGTTTATATTCCATCAAATACATCTGACTGACAGGACATGTTTATATTCCATCAAATACATCTGACTGACTGGACATGTTGTTTACATTCCATCAAATACATCTGACTGAACTGGACATGTTGTTTACGTTCCATCAAATACATCTGACTGACAGGACATGTTGTTTATATTCCATCAAATACATCTGACTGACTGGACATGTTGTTTATATTCCATCAAATACATCTGACTGACAGGACATGTTGTTTATATTCCATCAAATACATCTGACTGACAGGACATGTTGTTTACGTTCCATCAAATACATCTGACTGACAGGACATGTTGTTTATATTCCATCAAATACATCTGACTGACTGGACAGGTTGTTTACATTCCATCAAATACATCTGACTGACAGGACATGTTGTTTATATTCCATCAAATACATCTGACTGACAGGACATGTTGTTTATATTCCATCAAATACATCTGACTGACAGGACATGTTTATATTCCATCAAATACATCTGACTGACTGGACATGTTGTTTACATTGCATCAAATACATCTGACTGACAGGACATGTTGTTTACGTTCCATCAAATACATCTGACTGAACTGGACATGTTGTTTACGTTCCATCAAATACATCTGACTGACTGGACATGTTGTTTACATTCCATCAAATACATCTGACTGACAGGACATGTTGTTTATATTCCATCAAATACATCTGACTGACAGGACATGTTTATATTCCATCAAATACATCTGACTGACTGGACATGTTGTTTATATTCCATCAAATACATCTGACTGACAGGACATGTTTATATTCCATCAAATACATCTGACTGACAGGACATGTTGTTTATATTCCATCAAATACATCTGACTGACAGGACATGTTTATATTCCATCAAATACATCTGACTGACTGGACAGGTTGTTTACGTTCCATCAAATACATCTGACTGAACTGGACATGTTGTTTACGTTCCATCAAATACATCTGACTGACTGGACAGGTTGTTTACATTCCATCAAATACATCTGACTGACTGGACAGGTTGTTTATATTCCATCAAATACATCTGACTGACTGGACAGGTTGTTTACATTCCATCAAATACATCTGACTGACTGGACAGGTTGTTTACATTCCATCAAATACATCTGACTGACCGGACAGGTTGTTTACATTCCATCAAATACATCTGACTGACCGGACATGTTGTTTATATTCCATCAAATACATCTGACTGACCGGACATGTTGTTTATATTCCATCAAATACATCTGACTGACAGGACAGGTTGTTTATATTCCATCAAATAGCCTACATCTGACTGACCGGACAGAAACACACAGAAAGAAAGAGATTTTGATGCTCTTAAAAGTGAAAAGGAATTGTGGCCGAATTTATAAAGATTTTGATACTGATATTGTCATACTGAAGCAACCAGCAGCCGATATTTTGTGGCGATTTTCAAAATGTTTACATCAGAGCACTTTTATGACAAAATATGTCATATTTTCAGTTACATGAATAAATGTGCAAAATAACATTTCAATTGAGGTTTATGGACTGTTTTTTTATGTTGTGCATCATATCAGATGTGAACAACACAGACTGATATTCAATAAAAGGTTAATATCAGCCCAGTAACCCTGGTACAGTATGTACTGGTCACTGCCTACCTGCTGTGCTGCTTGACAAATTCATCTGCAGCATTGAGTCTTTTTGCCGTTACCCAGGTGACCATAAGAGACAATGTGCCGACATTGTTATTTGGATGCTCTCTAGAGCTCTTCCTCAATGAATCTCCTCTCTTTACCTCTCTCTCTCTCTACCTCTCTCTCTCTCTCTACCTCTCTCTACCTCTCTCTCTCTCTCTCTACCTCTCTCTCTCTCTACCTCTCTCTCTCTCTCTCTCCACCTATGACTCACAGCTCCGGGGATGAGGGCTGGCCCCTCCCTCACCTATGACTCACAGCTCCGGGGATGAGGGCTGGCCCCTCCCTCACATGACATCAGAGGGCTGGAAATAGCAGCAGCATTAAGGCTTCCAGTCATGGGAGCCTGCTGCGCCCCTGGCCTGCACTCAGGACAGGACAGGACAGGACGGCCATGTCCAGCTAAGGAAGAGACATATTTTGAATAATCGAATAATAATACTGACACCTTTCAATAATCTGCATTTTCCAATTGTGGAGCTCTTTACACTGTGTTTAGGCGTGGGAATCACCAGAGGCCCCATGGTACGATATTATCACAATATTTAAGTCACAATACAATATTATTGTGATTTAAAAATATATTGCAATTTATTACCTTCTTTCAACTGCAAATTATGTCCCCAAAGGAATAAAAGTCAACATCTGTTTTATCTAATGAGATAAAGTGTCCAGTCTGTTCATCTCACAAAATGGGATTGTCAAACAGACAGACTGACCAACACTGGCATAAAAGCCTGTCATAAATCTTGCATAGGCTACCTGACAATTTGTCAAATAAAATATCAAATAGTTGGCTTCGTGTATCTATATAATATTTCCGCACAGAATATGACACTATGCTGTATCGATTTCCCCCGACCCCCAACTGTGTCTCCATGGTGACACTTCTTAATGTATAATCAAAACATATAGGCCTACATACCTACACTGCACACTGTGCTTTAGTAACACAGATGCATGTGGAAAAGCACATATACAATACAATAACAGAGTTACAGCGCCTTCTTCAAACCTCAAGCTATACCCTGAACTTCTTAGTAGTATCAAGCAGCAAAAAAAAAAAAAAAAAATCTATTTTTTCTGACAGAACTACAAATAGAATCTTATTAAAGTGATCATCACTACATACAGATCACCTGTCAATCAAACAGTGTGGGCGGGACTTTCCACATCTTTTTCATTGTATTTCCCATTGATGAATATTGAGGAAAAAACGATTTCCAGCTCGGTGAAGTTCAACTTGGTGGATGGATCCCTCATGTGT
>NC_139631.1:5366576-5404076 GCF_964638095.1 Poromitra crassiceps | reverse complement strand
GACACCGGCTGATCATGTAAAATAGATGCTATTGATTTATTGTTCTGTTCATGTAAAAAAAAAAAGTTGCATATTGCAGCTTTAAGAAAAAGAAAGGGAGTGTGAGATAAATGACATGCTGACAGGCTGCTGGCTGTTTGAAGACCAGCTGGCCATCTCAAGGACAACCAATGAGGCTGTGTAGCATCACCAGCAAGGAGCACAAGAAAAACAAACACGAAAGGTATACCAAAGAACGACCCTCCATTTGTGTTTAACTACAGCATGTCTGGCCATTCCTCAGCCTACTAATAGACCTACAGAATGCATTTGCAGGTGGAGTGAGCCTACTTCAGACACAGATTCAAGTTGACAGTTGTAGGAAGCTGTGCAGCAGTTTCAGATCAGTGAGACGACCTGTAGGACAGCTTATCACTTTGACATCTGTTTTGAGAGTTTCCTGCACATCTTATCTGATCAGCAGAAGCTGGGGCTGCACATATATTGATAAAGTCATTTCCGGAGATTTGTTGTTCAACATTTCTGCGTAATATTTCAGTCCTCGGAAAATAACATGTGGGGAAATTAGATTTTAATGCTGAAGATTTGTGGTTTAAGAATATAATGAAGGATTTTCTCCCAAGTGCATCTTGAGTTGAAGGCCAGAGATTCTGCACAAAACCACCATGCCTGTTTCAGGAGGCTGTGTGGAACATTTTAGCTAAAAAAAGACAATTGTCTGAGGGAAAAATGCAGCCTCTTGCAATTGCAGTAATATAGACTGCAATAAAAAAAAATCTTTGCCCATCACACAGTGAAATTGGACAGTTTTTTGACAAATTACTAGATGAATCATGTTTCATAGCCTCCGTTCAAAGGTGTTCAACCGTCAGCACATAGGGGTGGGAAACGCAGAGTAACTCACGATACGATACTGTCACGATACTTGGCCCTCGATAACGATGGTATCATGATACAATGATTCTGCGATAATCGATACATTGCAAGAAATGTCATCGACTACGATACAACACGATATCTGTGTAACTGAAGAGGAAAAAATATCCATAAAAAGGCATAAAGCAGGAATTATGTATTGATTCACAGAATTGACAATCTCGCGAGGTTATCCATCTTGCAAGCAAGGTTAACAAATTGATGCCTCAGTAAAAATATTTTCAGTGTGTGTAAATTAAGTTTACAGAGAAAAAAGAATGCAAAAAAAGAGTGCAAAAAATACACATTTCACGATAAATGTCACGATATGGCAACAATATGGTATCATGATATGGGCGGCAATGTATCGATAATGTATCGCAAGAGGAAGTATCACGATATATCGATATTTCGAAACAAAGAGAAAATCTGTCAGCTATTTGTATTATTAAAGGCTGCATTTTCAAAGCAGTGCTGTGTGTGTGTGTGTGTGTGTGTGTGTGTGTGTGTGTGTGTGCGTCTGTGCGTCTGTGTGCGTGTGTGTGCGTGCGCGAGTGAGAGGAAGCGCGCCAGTGTTTTCAGATGGTTTTGCCATATGCTCAGATCTCACATCAGTTCCAATGCTAATCTCCAACAGAGTTCACGCAGGTCCTATTCCCTCATGCTGGCCAGCAGGACGATGCGATGCTGGACCGGTCTCATGGTCGCCTGATGTGTTGATCGCCGATGCGATAGATGCCCATCTGCTTTCAGTGACCTCACCCTGCTGGAGTCACGCGTTTGAAGCGGGATCGCCTTCGCCTTGCCAGTAAACAAGAAGACTGAGATGAGCCCACCAGTAGTTGAGTTTGAATCAGAAGGTACGAGGTTTAAATACTGATCTGAAACTAGTGTCTGATCTGTCTGGAGGGTTTATGGATTGGGTGTGACCTCTGGTACTGCTTTACTGAAGTTTAACTTCCTTTTTTTTGTGCTATTGGGTACCACTTCTGTCTTGGACACACAACAAGAAGGCATGAGTGAATCTTTTAGCTTCAGTAGCCCAATTAATTGTTTTACATATCGAATGAGCAGCCCTACATACCAAGAGGAGAAGATTGTTTGATATTGGCAACTTTCCCACATTTCACTTGGGACCGACCCACGTAATCAGCTGTGCTGCTCATCCCACAAACGCATGATCCATACAAATGGGGCCTCATTGTAAAGAGAAACGAGATGAGATAAGATACAGTCCTGAGGATACAGTAACAACAGAGATATGATCGACAAAACACAAACTTCCAAACTTTTTTTTGAAATTTTGAAGTTTTCCCAATTATTATTAAAATTTTAAAAATCTCAACAAAATCAGCCTCATCCTAAAAATGAATGACAAGGTCACACAATCCACAACTGAATGCCATTGAAAATTTATTGTGATATCTGATAATTTACATTAGAGTGAAAACAGACATAATGTGACATGGTTTTACTAAGACAGAATGCAAAGCAATGTCGTCAAATAAAAAGCATAATATTTTTGCTTTGAAGTAAGGAAAAAAATAAAACAGGCACGACATATAGCCATTATAAATACAACATGCCCTATACTGTATTTTAACAGTCCTAAGAAAATACCTTTTACAGTCTTTTCTTTTGTATACCCAACTTGCCTTTCATCAACATCCTTTCAATTACATCTAGAGAGTAACGGCTCTCAAAAAGTATGTAGCCAGTGTCACGAAAAATAATAAAAAAAGTAAACAGTTTTCAGCAGCAAATATCTACATTTTTCCTTGCAGGCGCTGCTTTGACGTTGTTAAAGTTCATAGAATCTCAAAACATTCTACAGAAAGACAATGTCACAGCTGATTTTAATTTGGTATAGCAGTTCGGAGACGCTCGTATCCAACATGATCCCTGGCGTCCCGCCTGCCGACACACACGACACTGATGCATTCACTAGAACGGCTCTTATTTGGTACACCGACAGTGACACTGTCGACAGTGTGACACTGGCAACTGCTTTTTGTTGCTCGACTAGCCTATATGATGACTGATGTCAGGGAGAGCACAGAGGCTCTGCAGTTGTGTCACAAATTTCCAACACATTCTCGCTCCCACTGCGTCGACTTGTGCCGCTTTGTCACATAGCGCTGTGCGTCATGTGTCGGACGCACACAGTTGTGGTGAGGCACCGTGATGCACTGGGGTTGGGGTTAGGCACTGGTAGCCACTTAATTTGGGTTAGAGCTGCAACGATTCATCGATTAGTCAGATCGTCAGAAAGTTAATCGACAACTATTTTGATCATCGTTTTGAGTAATTAAGAAAAAAAGTCAAAATTCCCTGATTCCACCTTCTGGTTTCTTTACTCCTCTATGAGAGTAAACTGAATATCTTTGGGTTGTGGACAAACCAGGACATTTGAGGACGTCGTCTTGGGCTTTGGGAAGCACTGAACGTCATTTTTCACCATTTCCCGACATCTTATAGACCAAACAATTAATCGAGAAAATACTCGACAGATTAATCGATAATTAAAATAATCGTTAAGTTGCAGCCCTAGTTAGGGTTTGGATATGGGTCGAGGTTAGGAGATGGAAGCTCCACTTCCATTAGAGCGGCTTATTCCTCCCTCCGGGGAAAGGCCGGCCTTTCCAAAGCCGAGTGGTCCGCTTGGGCCCCAGCGAACCGCCGGTGCAAACATGATGCACAACAAGGGTACCGTGCAGGCAAACATGATGCACAACCAGGGTACCGTGCAGGCAAACATGATGCACAACCAGGGTACCGTGCAGGTCAGACACATCGACACATTAAGAGTGAGAAGGGGCTGCCAGCAACCACGGCTGGTGTCATCATGGAGGTCCTTTGGACTGGCTGTGTGGCGATAATGGCTAAATATAAAACAACAGGCTAGAAAAAGGAGATACCTGAAACACATTGTCGTGGTGTGTCAAGTCAATTCAGTAACCTTCTAGGTAAAAGTGAATAGTCTTTGTCTCCAACTTTACGTTTCTGGAACACAGGAAACTAAACTTGTCTTGGTGCTGGTTTCTACTCCAAAGCACTGCGAGCTGTAGCTTGAGAAGACTTTTAGCCACGTTAACCAAAACAAACTAACTGTTTTTTTTGGCTTTCTTAGATAGCTGACCAGCCAGCAAAAATCTGATGTGTTTCGACAGCAAACAGTGATGGTTATGATGGTTAAGCTAGATAACAAGCTGAATTATTGAACACAAAATTGATCAGAAGTATCAGTGATGACATGATCTGTTCTCAGTCAAAAACAGCACAGAAATGAATCATGTCTATTGAATTCTGTTGAGAAGGTCAAGTTGTACGTTTGGAAACGCAACGGGCTCACAGCCACTGGTGCCAAGAGCTGTGGACCTCCAATATGGCCGCCAGAGGATGCGTTCCATCCTCTCTCTCTCTCTCTACAGGAGTAACGGACTGCGTTGTGCGTTCCATCCTCTCTCTCTCTCTCTCTCTCTACAGGAGTAACGGACTGCGTTCCATCCTCTCTCTCTCTACAGAAGTAACGGACTGCGTTGTGCGTTCCATCCTCTCTCTCTCTCTCTACAGAAGTAACGGACTGCGTTGTGCGTTCCATCCTCTCTCTCTCTCTCTCTCTCTCTACAGGAGTAACGGACTGCGTTGTGCGTTCCATCCTCTCTCTCTCTCTCTACAGGAGTAACGGACTGCGTTCCATCCTCTCTCTCTCTCTCTCTCTCTACAGGACTAACGGACTGCGTTCCATCCTCTCTCTCTCTCTCTCTCTACAGGAGTAACGGACTGCGCTGGTGAAAGGGTCTTGGTAAAGGCTCTCCCTGCGACATGGTGGGAGATTCCAGCTCGCCCTCGACGTCTACACGGCTCAGCAGAGACCTAGCCACCGGCCCGCTAACGGGCTCTCACCACACACTAAATCAACAAGCTAACAGAAACAAACAAACTACTAGCCTGGCTCTCCACCTCACAGATTACTGAGAGAGACAGTCAAACGTAACAGCTGCAAAAGAAACGGCAGGACAAATAAAAACACCTCTAAACTAAAAAAAGAGAGGAAAAAATATTTACTGAGGAGAAGAAAAAAAAAACATTCACTCACGTGTGCACAAACTCATGAGTACACATGTGCGCACGCACACACACACACGCACACACACACACACACAGCCAGAGGTACAGTGAACAAAAGTGCTTCAAGTTGGGGAAGTAAAAGAACTAACCCAGTAGAAATACGTATAAAACCTTAAATATGTTACTTTATGTACAAAAACTGTAACACGGGCCAATATCTCAGCTGTTTTTGTCTTTATATTTTTCAAGTAGGTATCATTGCTAACTAGTTAGGGTTTTGCATTGTCATCGTTTTTTAGAATAAAAGGTTGTGTGATCTGACTGACCTCGCCGGCAAAGTAATCAAACCACTGCTGATTTTAAATCGGTCCCGTCCCACCCTGCCCCGCCCCCGTCCCACCCTGCCCCGCCTCCATCCCACCCTGCCCCGCCCCCAGACTACAATCAGCTTTGCTCCTACTAAGTTACACAACAAGCCCCTTCGTCATCCCACCTATTTCAAACCATCTCCTCTACGCTCTGCTTGGAGAAACAAGATACTGAACATCCCTATCTCATCTCGTTTCTGCACCTCTAAGTTACATATAAAATATATATAATATATATATGTGTGTGTAATGTATACCAGTCAGGTTTGGATAGCCTCTCGTGTCCGCAGAAGGGCAGAGAGCTCTGTGAGGATTCAGCCCAGTATCGGGGGGGCAAAACGTGCAATTGAGCTGCCTGGGCACCGCGACACTGTCGAGGTCTAGCCTGGGTGAACCCAGCCGTCAAAGTGACGTCACAGACTATGCCTGTAATGTAAAGTCTTTGTGACCGATAGTACATAGAGGTCACGTGGAGGCTGGGTTTACCCAGGCTAGTAAAGAAGGTCTGCTTCAGTCCAGCATGAGAGCGCCACGCAGCCTAGGGGAATGAGAACCGTGTTGACTCAATCGCCCAGAGATTGAATCCGGCTCCCCGCGTAGCCAGCTACCGTCCTCGGGTTTCTAAACCCGAGGCATATCCAAAATGCTAACCCCAAGCAAGTGTCTTTCCTTGCCTAACCCTAAGCTCCACCCCTAACCCCAAGCAAGTGTCTTTCCTTGCCTAACCCTAAGCTCCACCCCTAACCCCAAGCAAGTGTCTTTCCTTGCCTAACCCTAAGCTTCGCCCCACGGGAGCCGGTGTCTTGAGGCTGTGTCACGGTGGCTGGGCTGGGTCAATTGCACGTTTTGCCGTTATTTTGAGGGCCGCTTTGAACCAGAAGGGGAAGTTTGGGAGTTATGCACTGCACAACAGAAGAGGGGAGGAGTTATGCACTGCACAACAGAAGAGGGGAGGAGTTATGCACTGCACAACAGAAGAGGGGAGGTTCTTTTCATTCTTTTGAAGAGGCACAAGATTCATACCGCTTAGAGGCAAAAATGACAAGACACCATCTACAAAAGAAAGTGACAATTCAGACGCTGCAGAAAGCCAGATCAGCATAAAGTGCAGAAAACACCGACAAGAGAATGTGTTTTTTCTAGGATAGCAGCAATGTAACCGAAATTATATTTCTCTCTCCGAAGGGGATAAGGAGAATTTGTGGGGGGGGGGGGGGGACAAGAAGCAAGTTGATGATTATATAGATGATATAAACTATCGATTATTTAAATGATATGAAGGGGAAGGTCTCTAGATGCAATGGCTGCTAAACGCACTGCGGTGAAATCCTTCACCATGGGCTCCTTGCGAAAACATAAAAAATTGCTGCTGGCTCAATCCCAACAGATGATGGAACCTGTAACCATCCAGCTCCCACTCTCATTGATTGAAAGGCCATAACCAATTTATATAATATATAATTATATATTATATATGTATATATTATATAACATAACAATTTGACAAACTTTTGCCTCTAAACTTATGAACCAAAGGCCTCTGCAAAGTGCAAACCAAGTAGCTTCTTTCAAGTATGCCATTGTGTAACACACACAAAATGCATATATACATACATCATATGCATATATACATGAGTGCATGAGAGTAAATATCAATCTATATAAGATCCATGTTACAATATCTACATACTATGAAAATCTTCATAGTACTTATGGATATGTAATCATAGTATGTATGGATATATGAGTCTCATTATTTCATTACTAGACAATGAAATAATATAGTCTGCCATAATGTTTTATAACATGTGGACACTGATGTTCGGTTCCCCAGTCTAGAATCTATTTCTGCTCTTGTCTTCATGTGTCTTTCACTTATGGTACTGCTGCAAAATGGGACCAGCCACAATCGCAATTTAGCCAAACACTACAAATATGTATATATCTATAGATATATTATATATATATGTAAATATCCATTTATGTCAAACAAAATACTAGGTGCTGCTTTCAATGCTTTCCGAGTGCTGAACAGTACCAGGGGGGGGGGGGGGGTAACGAAAGAAAATTCACAAGAAAGGAAAGATATAAAAAGGATAAAACACAACGGGTATAAAATCCCACACAACCGCAATCTCATCCTTCGCCACCGTTTAAAAATCAGGATGCTGCTACATGATGAGGTGTAACTACACTGACGACCCCTCCCCTCCCCACACTGGCCCCTCCCCTCCCCACCCTGGCCCCTCCCCTCCTCACCCTGGCCCCTCCCCTCCTCACCCTTCCCTGAATACCCATTTGGACATTAGCAAAGAAAAAGCATGCTGGGCTATAGACCAAAAACCATGACGGATTGACAGGGGAAGAAATGCTAACCAGTAACATCCACTTGCCATCATCACACCAAAAGCCTTACCAAAACCCAGAAGTTAAAACGATAGAAAATAACATTCATTCATAAACAACATCAACAACAAAACCCCAAAGTCATCCTCCTCCCTCTCACTGGAGGGCGGGGGGGGGAGGGGAGGTGAAAAAGAAAGAAAGAAATAAGAAATGTCCTCTGAGTGAAGTCTATCTCCTTTCGCATAGTGGGCTCGCCAAATCACCACAATCACTTGTAAGCTGTGATGGGAGGGGCGTGAGGGGAGTGGGGGCGGGGCGTGGGCGGAGTGGGGCGGGGCGTGGGGCGGCGAACCCCAAGCTGCAAAGGAGAAAACGCACAATCTTTCAAGGTAACGAGAGGATTCCGGTGAGGCCATCTTTCCAAGTCGCTCCTCTTCTTCACGTCCGTTGTCCTTCTCAGCTTCACGATGAGCAGGTGTGCACGTGAAGCTGGGGGTGGTGGGGTGCAGGGGGGGCACACGGTGGTCGATGCTGGTCGCTGCACGCAAGTTCAATATAGAGCAACATTGAAAAAGGTCCGAAAGGGGACGCGCGGCCGCACGCAGCCGCTCACTCCCATCCGTTGTCCTTGATCATGTGCGCCAGCTCAATGATGAACTTTCCCTCTTTGTATTTTTGACTGCTCTCGAACGCGTGCTCCTGGAAGAACGACACAAAACAAGAGAGGAAAGAGAGAGACGTCAGTGACATTACTACTACTGCTCAGTCCGGTCAAAGGCAAGTCGAGTTCAAGGCAAGACCGGATCCCAGTCGAGACCAGAGCTAGCTAATTGTGTCCTATTCCAAGACCAAAGTGGGCGATAAACAGTGAAAACGTCTTTCCATTCCAAATGTAAAACGAATGCTTGAGGGGTCTCTTGAGGATCAGCTGCTGCAGCCCTGTGCTGGACTAATAACAGGCCATGAACATTAGTGCCTGTGCTCTTCAATCAAATAAGCCAGCATGTAATCATGTGACCATGTAATCATGTGACCACGTTTCTATCCTTTTTCCCATCATGGAGAAGCTACACTACTGATGTCATTCAAAGTTGGGCCTGCATTGCCAAATGCAACTGTGGTCTTCACACACACAAAAAAAGTTCTGAAATCATGGAGGCAAGCATCATATAAAAACAGCATGCAGTTGGTTTGACTTCCAAAACGCCAAGTAGTTTAAGCACTCTTCCAACTGACTTCATCTTCACCGGCATGTGAGAACAGATTTGACAGAGAAGCAAAGAAGCACTAAATCTTGTTTTTAAAGTCTGGACATTAAATGCTTACTCTATTCAAGTTTATGTTACTAGGAATCTCGCACCCTCGATTCTGAAGATGATGATGCGCCATGGTTGGCTGCAGTTATGGAAATCCCCCGACAGACAGACACCGCCCACCCACCTAGGCGCCATTGGCTCATACTACATCACAGTTGGTCGAGAGATATCACTGATGACATCACAACAGCCTGAGTGACATCACAGTTGGGCAATCACAGTTGCTCAAGTGACATCACTGATGACATCACAATTGCTCAAGTGACATCACTGATGATGTCATACATACATCATCATCAGTATATAAATGGGAGCTGGGGCTCTGTTTCTCTGTCCCACTGTGATTGTCCCACTGTGATGTCATAAATCCCACTGTGACATCATCCATGATGTCATAAATCCCACTGTGACATCATCAGTGATGTCATAACCCCCAGTGATGTAATAAATCCCACTGACATCATAAGTGATGTCATAAATCCCACTGTGACATCATCAGTGATATCATAAATCCCACTGATGACATCATCATAACGGCGAGCCTAGGAATCGAGCGCGCGAGATCCCTAGTATTATAAAAGGTGGTAAGTGGGCTCTGTTTGTTTCCATTTTTGTCCTACATTGTGATGTCACTGATGATGTCATAGACATTGTGATATCATCAGTGACATCACAATGTGGGACAGAGCCCACTTACTCCCTTTTATGAGGATGATGACGATGGTGTCTGAATATTTCTACTAGTCCCAATCCCAGGACAGCCAAAACAAGGCTCAGTATTTCAGGTGACTCGGCGTAGCGATCATGTGGCTTCATCAGCTGGAAGTATTTGCTCAGCCTTTTTTGCTTTGTAAACAAATCATTAGCTTGCAAACTCCTGTCTAATTGTTTGTTTGGTCACTGAAGGGGAGATATGGGGGGGTGGGGGTACTGAGTCCCTGGTTCGTCTTATATTGTGTTCAGTTACTTTACACTCTTCTATAGTCTTTTCAGACAATTACCAGGACGTGCCTCTTCAAAACGGCCTGACATTTAAACACTGCAGACTCTCAGAGGTACCAGTCTGGCAGTCTGGAGCCAGCCTTTTGGGCACTGTAATTATCTGACGCGCTGGGAGGCCGCCGAGCCGAGCCCGAAACACAAAACCTGAGCGAGAACTGTCGCCGCGGCTTTAACGAGCAACGCTTTAATGAGCAACGCTTTAATGAGTGCAACCTTGTTCCTCTGACCTACAGTGGCATCAGTTGTCCTGTCGGAAGCCAAGGAACCACAGGTTACGCAACAGCTTAAGCGGTGCATTTAAAAAAAATGCCACAGGATCGCATGCAACAATATCATTTTTAGTAGTATATAATATAGTGTTACATTTCTATCACTATGCACTATGCATTTCCTTGCTGTGTTTTTATGTTGGTTGCTATTTTGTTTTCCTTTTGTTCCTCTCATGCTTTGTTTGGATCATTATTAATATTACTTTAATTTCTCAGGTAGAAACCCAGAATAATCGGTTTTTGATTTTAATATGTGCAAATAAAACAAAACAAGAACACAACACAGGGCTGGACTGATAGCTCAAGGAGTGATTGACTTACATATTTCCAGCCCAGGGTGGTTTTACAGTTTTCACAGTAGATATCAGCCACAGCATGTAAACCTGTGAGGAGAACCCGCTCCTCAGCTGGCCCGCAGCCCACATTCACCCTGCAGGAGGAGAGAAGCCACGGGTCACAATGCACTCAGGGTCATTTTGGACTTTTTTGTATTTTCACATTTCTTACTAAACAACATGGCTACTGTGTAAGGGCGCGTTCACACCAAGCACGTTTGGAGAGCAGTTTAGTCGTAGTGTAAGCAGTTCTTCCCACGACGCTGGGCCAGCAGGCCCCACTGGGGTCTGAAGGTGGCAAAGTCAGGACACTGACTCAGTCACTCACTCATGAACTTTTAGCAAGGCGAGGGAAAAGGGGCCATAGCTAGGGATAGGAAGGTGGTAGAGAGTCAGGATTTGAGGGGTGGGTAGGGGGAGTGGCTAGGGGGGGTGTGGGGGCGTGTTGCCATAAAGCTGAATGGCCTCACCACTGTGCTGTGTGCTTAAAGGTTTGCACTTGTTTAGTTCGGTTCGTTTGGCCAGGTGAAGGCAGCGCCATTCGAACTTGGGTGGCACTGCAGTCAACGACCCCAAAATGGCAAGGGATTGTGGTGGGAACAGTTTGAAACCCAGCTCATTTCCTGTCAGCTTTTGTATTAGCAAACACTGCAACAGGTAGTAAGCTAATAGCAATTTAGAATGTTTATGTTGTCAAGTTAAAACCGTCTATAAGGAGACGGATGGCGACATAGATCTGATAAGACAGCAGTTCCTCATACTTGGAAGGCCTAGCATGATGAAATGAAGTCTGGACTGATGCTCATTCAGCTGTTTCTTCATAATGTTCGTTTGTGGTGTGAACACCACAGAAGAAGAGAGCAGAGAAGTTCAACATGCTTAGTAGCTAAAGTTACAGGCACTGTAGTCAGTGTAGTGTGAACACCACAGAAGAAGAGAGCAGAGAAGTTCAACATGCTTAGTAGCTAAAGTTACAGGCACTGTAGTGTGAACACCACAGAAGAAGAGAGCAGAGAAGTTCTACATGCTTAGCTAAAGTTACAGGCACTGTAGTGTGAACACCACAGAAGAAGAGAGCAGAGAAGTTCTACATGCTTAGCTAAAGTTACAGGCACTGTAGTGTGAACACCACAGAAGAGAGCAGAGAAGTTCAACATGCTTAGCTAAAGTTACAGGCACTGTAGTGTGAACACCACAGAAGAAGAGAGCAGAGAAGTTCAACATGCTTAGCTAAAGTTACAGGCATTGTAGTGTGAACACCACAGAAGAAGAGAGCAGAGAAGTTCAACATGCTTAGCTAAAGTTACAGGCACTGTAGTGTGAACACCACAGAAGAAGAGAGCAGAGAAGTTCTACATGCTTAGCTAAAGTTACAGGCACTGTAGTGTGAACACCACAGAAGAGAGCAGAGAAGTTCAACATGCTTAGCTAAAGTTACAGGCACTGTAGTGTGAACACCACAGAAGAAGAGAGCAGAGAAGTTCAACATGCTTAGCTAAAGTTACAGGCATTGTAGTGTGAACACCACAGAAGAAGAGAGCAGAGAAGTTCAACATGCTTAGCTAAAGTTACAGGCACTGTAGTGTGAACACCACAGAAGAAGAGAGCAGAGCAGTTCAACATGCTTAGCTAAAGTTAGAGGCACTGTGTGTGTAGTCTGATTAGTTTTGTCTCCCTTGCTGCCAAAATCTGTAACCTGGCAGGATGACAGGCCACAATAATGTTGTCCAATAGATAAGCTACTTGTTAGTCATGTGACTTTTGTTTACAAGCCCTGGTTTTGCTTGTAATTAGGTGATATCCATCCAATACCAAAACCTTTCCACACTGCACATGTACAGTAGGTGTGATCGCACCCTTACTTCACATTTGAACTCATACTTACACTGAGTTAAAGAGATATGCTCGTCCTTGACTGCCTTGAAATGACTGAAAAGAGAGAGAGAGAGAAGATTTGCATGTAAGTTGACAACACAGCACTTCCTGTACACCCTGGGGTGCTTTTCACCTGCTAACTGCTGCACACATACTTGTTCTTCCACCTCGTCAAGGTTCCCACACAGAAGTTTGGCCGCAGGTGGGAAGTCAAATTAGGCTAAAAACAGAGGCGGCGCTGACTCGTGTGAGGGAAAACAACAGAGTCTATCATCAAGTCACATTTTAGGATGAGAGGAGCCGTTTCTGAGAACACCCAGGAGAGACGAGCGTGAGAGAGAGGAGAAGTTAATTCTCTGTACTTCCCTTTTGCTTTATCTCCACACATCAGAGGAAGACAGCATGACCTCAAACCCCCTCAGCCTGCAGGAATATGTTCTTTCCAATAGATTTATACTCAAGTTGGTTGCCAAAATAGTTACTTGAAAATAAAGTAAAAAACAAAATGCTCTCAGCACTTTGTATGTACTGGGCAGGTGGACTCTCGTTGAAGCCTGATGCAGCCCAGCTTTCTGCTCTTGTTTGCTGACTGATGGCATCGACTGTGATGCCATCAGGTGTTAAACGTTAACATAACATTACTGTATATTTGCGGGAGTGGGAGAAATCTCCCGCTAGTGTTGATGTCCAGTGTGATGGCAGAGAAATGTGTTTATTTGCTGTGTCGTGTGTAACGTTAAGTTAGATGAGGCACAGATGCTTTTTTTTTAGGGATGCACGATATATCGGCAATCATATCGGTATCGGCAGATGTTAGTCATTTTTTAACATATCGGCATCGGTCCGATGTTGCAATGTTAATATCGGTTATCGGTATCAGCCAAAATGTTCCCATTGAGAGGAAACAATGTGATAAATCTATGATTTATGGGCTTTTCCAAATGTTTTGGAAATAAAGAAATGCATAACTTTTTCAAATTCACAGTGTTTACATGTGTTTTTCACTATGTACAAAATGTCATTATCATAGAAATGTGGTTTTATACAGATCATCATCAGTAAATATCAGTTATCGGCCATACCAGCAATGTTAATATCGGTTATCGGTATCGGCCAAAATGTTCACATCGGTGCATCCCTACTTTTTTTTGAATAATAAGTAAGTTAGCCACTGCTAGCCCCATTAGGTGAGAGTTGATTAAGAGAGCTTAGTGCCTTTATCAAAGATGAGACACTGAACCCGCTAAATTAAATGTCACTAAAAACACAACTGAAAAACAGACAAATGCAGAAAAGGAGGAAGCACACTTGGCATAAATGCATACAAGGTCATTTTGGTTGAAGAGTAGCACATCTGGCAGAGTGCGAATTTGGAGGAAACATTTAAATCACAAAATCTTTCAATTCTGAAGCTGTCTAAATGACTACAGAAACAAAAATCTGTGTTACACCAACCTCAAATGATCTAGTGACCTGCTGATAACAAAGACAGACCGTCTGCCTTTGACAGGAATGAAATTAAGTGTTGATTTTCATTGGCACCTGGCACTGCTATGACTAAATAGTTGTTTCTCCCAAGGAATGACTATCAGCTATTTTAAGCCTTTGCTTAGTAAACATCTGTATTTTCCCCCATTAAATAACAAGTCATGAACTTTTGATAACAGATTTTCTCAGTTTGGAGTTTGTGATGAACCCCTTCGTTCATCCCCATTGCTTTTCCAATGGAACCCACATAACTTTATTTGACATTCTAGCCAAAATCCCACAAAGTTTTCCAAATATACCAAACGTCCGGCTGAATTACAGGGAAATGTGTATAAAATGATGCACAAGTCAGACCTCTTGAATGTTTCCATTTGATGTCATCAATGGTGCAGTCATAAAAACATGGCGTCTTGGATTTGAATATTTCGATAAGCGGCTGAAGCTTCAGTGAAGCGGTGGAACCATACAGAGGTATGTTTGTGACGTACAGTATGAGGGAAACATGTGTCTTCTAACTTTGAAGCTACTTAAGAGGGGAAATGTAAGGGGAAAGTCGGGGTGCAAGGGGTTTTACATAGATGAATGTTACATGAGTGCACCGCACTGCTCTCCCAGTAGGTGGACACCGGGCCGTCCAGCCTCCCCCCTCTGGCCTGTCTCACCCTTGGCCGGCGCAGACAGTGATGAGCCTCAATCGGCTTTGCTTTTTCCATTGCAAATGAGCGCAGCAGATAAGGCTGTGTGGCTGTGGGCGCACAGCTAATACGCTCTAATAGGAGCACCAGCTGCCGCCTGTGACCACAGCCTCCACAGGGGGGAACCCATCTCCGCTCAGGGGCCTGTGACCACAGCCTCCACAGGGGGGAACCCATCTCCGCTCAGGGGCCTGTGACCACAGCCTCCACAGGGGGGAACCTTTTTCTTTCCCTTAAAGAACCCCCAAAGGGAATTTCATTTGAGATAATAAAATAAAGTTTGGGTTTCAACAAGTAGTGGCTGAAAGATACTGACAAAATCTTTAACTGCCATTCATATCAAATTCACCAATTAGTTGCAGCCTCTGCGATTTTCAAATGGCACAAGTTCATTCATTTTTTGATTCATTGTTCAACCCCCTTTGCTGCTCTCTGCTGCGGCCACAGCAGGTGGAACGTCTCGCTGTTATACTTTCAAATTGACAGTTTGGATTTGACATGAGTGAAAGGTAGACAGACAGGAACACATCAACCTTTAACCCCGACTCGTCCTCGTCTCTGCAGTGTGTTCCGCACCGTTGCCACTAGTCGGCCTTTTGGGGGATGCTTTTTCGACGATTCAACATGTCGGACATGACGTTGGGCCATCGGTGAGAGAAATCACTCTTGATTGGCTGGTCAGCCGGGAGCGAAGCAGCGCGCGAGAAGAGAGGCCTAAATATTGGCCTAAATATTCTCCTCATTTTCCACCTTTATGTCATCTGATCATTCCAATACACAAATAGTTTCACGACGACGTAGCCTTCGGGATCAGGAAAGCCCTTTGAGCCTGTCGCTGCCTGATATCACATTTAGTGCGGTTTTCTCCTTATTTTTCCACCTCCGCCTCTTCCTTTCTTCTTCCACAAGCAAAAGACCAGGTGAGGGCCGGCTGACAGCAGCGCCATTTACAACTTTTCATCAGACATCTTCTCCAGAAGTAGTAGTCAGAGGTGGGAACAAGTCATTGTTTTGCAAGTCACAAGTCAGTCGCAAGTTTTTGCACACAAGTCTCGAGTCAAGTCCCAAGTCAAGACAGGCAAGGCTCGAGTCAAGTCACAAGTCAAGACAGGCAAGTCTCGAGTCAAGTCCCAAGTCAAGACAGGCAAGTCTCGAGTCAAGTCACAAGTCAAGACAGGCAAGTCTCGAGTCAAGTCCCAAGTCAAGACAGGCAAGTCTCGAGTCAAGTCACAAGTCAAGACAGGCAAGGCTCGAGTCAAGTCACAAGTCAAGACAGGCAAGTCTCGAGTCAAGTCACAAGTCAAGACAGGCAAGGCTCGAGTCAAGTCACAAGTCAAGACAGGCAAGTCTCGAGTCAAGTCACAAGTCAAGACAGGCAAGGCTCGAGTCAAGTCACAAGTCAAGACAGGCAAGTCTCGAGTCAAGTCCCAAGTCAAGACAGGCAAGTCTCGAGTCAAGTCCCAAGTCAAGACAGGCAAGGCTCGAGTCAAGTCACAAGTCAAGACAGGCAAGTCTCGAGTCAAGTCCCAAGTCAAGACAGGCAAGTCTCGAGTCAAGTCACAAGTCAAGACAGGCAAGTCTCGAGTCAAGTCACAAGTCAAGACACAACTCAAGACAGGCAAGGCTCGAGTCAAGTCACAAGTCAAGACAGGCAAGTCTCGAGTCAAGTCACAAGTCAAGACAGGCAAGGCTCGAGTCAAGTCACAAGTCAAGACAGGCAAGTCTCGAGTCAAGTCACAAGTCAAGACAGGCAAGTCTCGAGTCAAGTCACAAGTCAAGACAGGCAAGTCTCGAGTCAAGTCACAAGTCAACACTCACAAGTCCCAAGTCAAGTCCAAGTCATACACTTTTAGTTTCAAGTCTTAAACAAGTCATAATGTGCTCTTCACCAAATGGACTGCTATTTTAACAAGAGTATTATCGAGGTAAGAGAGGTTGAAAAGTTGTCTCCCGCGCAGTTGTAATTAGTGACGCTCACTGTAGGCTACGTTCATTGCAATAGGCCGCGCTCAGCTCAATGAGAACAATAGTTTGCATGGTGAATTCCCTCCGTGGTG
This sequence comes from Poromitra crassiceps, assembly GCF_964638095.1. Taxonomy (NCBI): domain Eukaryota; kingdom Metazoa; phylum Chordata; class Actinopteri; order Beryciformes; family Melamphaidae; genus Poromitra; species Poromitra crassiceps. Next base: position 5,387,339 of record NC_139631.1, on the reverse strand, counting down.
TCTGTATTGATTATTCCATCTTGCGAATGGCAGGTTTGCTGTAGCGAGTGGATTATTAGTGTCTTTAAATAACATTTTTTAATCTTTGGGTTTGGAGGAAGGTATCAAGTCTTTTCAAGTCAAAAGGCTCAAGTCCAAGTCAAAAGGCTCAAGTCCAAGTCAAGTCACGAGTCATTGGTGTTCAAGTCCAAGTCGAGTTGTAAGTCTTTGTTGATTTTGTCAAGTCGAGTCCAAAGTTGTCCAATGTGTGACTCGAGTCTGACTCGAGTCCAAGTCATGTGACTCGAGTCCACACCTCTGGTAGTAGTAGTATATTACAAAACCGTTTTAAGTGGTGAGCGAGAGTGGAGTGAGAATAGCAGGGAAACACTGCTTTGTATATCTGCAGTCCTACAGTAGGTGTTGCGCAGGTGCAGAACATACATGCTAGTAGTTGAACGTCACTCAGCTGTAGTCTTTTGCGCTCTGTTCAAGTGCAACTTTTTGCAACAGTGCAACAGTCGGCTAGTTCTTTGCCGTCGCCCCGGCCCGGTGTGTGTAGCCGCCTGGCTTTATCTGGGAGCGAGGGAACTAGGTCGTCCCTCACGGAGCCGACGACAAGCTCTGACCTCGTGTGTAGGGAAGGGATTTGGAGTGCCTGTGTGTGTGTGTGTGTGTGTGTGTGTGTGTGTGTGTGTGTGTGTGTGTGTGTGTGTGTGTGTGTGTGTGTGTGTGTGTGTGTGTGTGTGTGTGTGTGTGTGTGTGTGTGTGTGTGTGTGTGTGTGTGTGTGTGTGTGTGGGGGGGGGGGGGTTAGTCCATGTGACAAGCGGTGGTGGGTGTCATATCTGTGGTTGACTGGGACCCGGCCGAGCTATCAGCTTAACCACTGGCAAAAGGACTGATCTCTCTCCCTCTGCCCTTATCTGTTTCCCACAGTCTATTTCTATTTGAGCAGTGTTATTCCCTCTTCATAGTAGAGCACTCAGCCACATAAAAAACACATTAGAAGCAAGAAGATGCTCGTCACAATAAGTCCTTTTTAAGATTCTTAAGTTGGTAGAACAACAAAAGAAAAAAAACAACACGAATCGATGATGAAGTCCAATTCAGATAGTAGCCCGACAGCGTTAACGCAGTTCACGGTCTTAAAGGGATACACACACAAATGCTGCATCAGGTATCAATGGGTTAAAAAAAAAGGAAATCTCAGAAATCCACAAATCCTCTTGACCACGTGGGACTGAAGAGAGCGACGCCGTCCAGATAACAATCCACTTCTTTAGGCAAAGACACAACATCTAAATCCACTCTGGAGAGAAGGAGGTTGTCTGGTAGGCTCAACATGAACTACTCTACTACTCAGTCAGCATCCTACTCTCTGGCCTACCTAAACTGTAGTGTTTACAAAACTACCACTAAGGGTGGTTTCACACTGGGGACCCGGGACCGTTTCCGAAACACACTTGTCCCCAAACTGACCCCGGGTCTGGTTCATTTCATGAGTGTGAACGTTGCGTTCCGTGCCCGGGCGCAGCATGGTGAACCGTGACACGATCCACTTGAAAAGGTGGCCCGGGGGAACGCTTTGGCGTGCCCGTGGGATGGAACAAATGTGAACGGCAACCGTACCGAACCACATAGACAACACATGGGCGAGGATACACTCCAGGCATAGTTGATGACGCAAGTGTACTCTGCAAGTGTTCCGTTCCATTCCCGAGCACGGAGGAAATCTTGTAATGTGACAGCTGACCAGCGGGGGGAGATGGGAGCGACCGTACTTGGGCACGGAACGAAAGCAATCGTTCCCAGTGAGAAAGCACCCTAACAGAATACGAGCCAAAACCAGGAGATTTGACCACATTACCACAAAACTAACTTCCCTTCACTCTGGCTCCCAATTCAAGCCAGAGATGTGACTTTAAAGGTGCAGGATTCTGGCTGCCTTACCGTCTGTAGAATCAAGAGGGAAAAAATCAGCAGGCAATAGAGCGTTGACCTACCGAGCTCCTTAACTCTGGAAGCAGCTACCTCTTACAGTCTGGGAGGCCAATTCTGTTGAAATCTTCAAATCTAGACTCAAAACCTATTTATACTCGCAGTCATCTTAAAGAGGACATGAAACATTTGATCATATGACTCTAGCTCATTTGCGTTTCACCTCAGACAAGACCGTACCACTGCTTTCAAGTCTGAAATTTACCTCGAATTTGCTCGAAATATGAACAGCTTTTCGCCAGCTAGGGCGCTGCTTGATGAGATGACAACCCTAGGGTGACTGTACAGTATAAGGATTTTGAACGATTTGATTCATCAAAACAACCACAATCCAAGTCAGAAACACAACAGCATGTATGCTGTGAGCCTGTTAGAATTCAAAATACTTAATACCAACACTTAACTAGCCAGTACCCCACTGTACTGTACAGTCACCCCAGTAGTGTTAATTTCGTCGACGAAAACTATGACGAAAAATGTTAGTCGACTACCTTTTTCCCCAAGACTAAGACGAGACTAACATGTTTAGACTTTTAGTTTTATTTGACTAAGCTGAGACTAAAATGCTCAAACTTTTAGTCGACTAAAACTTGACTAAATAAAAACAGGATGAGGTTGACTAAATATGATAAAGACTAACAAGGACATTTAACATGGGACTAAGACTAAGACTAAATTAAAAAATAGCCGACAAAATTAACACTACACCCCAGTGATGTCATCAAGCAGCGCCAAGTTGGTGAAAACATGGAATGTTGTGCATAATATTTCTAGCAAATCGAGGTAAATGTCCTACTTGAAAGACAGTGTACTGTCTTGACTCTTGTCTGAGGTGAAATGCAAATGAACTAGAGTCATATGATCACATGTTTCATGTCCTCTTTAACACTGTTGGCCTGAGTTTAGAAACAGTGTCTTCTTCTCTCACCCTAGACAGCCTAGACAGTACATATAGCAATACTATTCTACCGCTGCAGTACCCGGACACACCATGAGTTGCCAGTTCTGTCCCCGTTGTCCTCATGCCACCTAACCCGCGGAAGTGGTGCCAATGTTCCAGCGAAGGGAACAAAAGAGCAAAAAGGAATGGATGCAATGGCAAGAAATGACAAATGTGATCCATCCATTAGCAACTTTCCATCAGGCTGATGGGAGGACGGACGGAGCCAAGGTGCTGGAGAAACCCTGAAGAGAAGGCCAGGGAGAAACCCTGAAGAGAAGGCCAGGGAGAAGGCCGGGGAGAAGGCCGGGGAGAAGGCCAGGGTAGGTGTGCTCTAACTCCTCAGTATGCACACTGCAGTACGTACAGTATAGTATCTGCCGGTTTTGGATGACAGTAATATGAGCTGCTGACAGCGATGTTCAAAAGACATGTGTGAGTAGAGTAACTGCTACAAAGCCAGGATGTCCCATCTGATTTTGACAGAGATGAGGTTGTCTTCGCTTATCGGTGTGCATCAACCAGATTCAGGTAGGAGCCAGGTATCACGAAGCGGGCCCATGTGACCATGTCACCTGAAAAGTAGCTATAGAGAGCCCCAGAGATGACGTATTTTTGTAGTCGGAACGCGGAAGTCCCGGACTTCCTGGTTCTACACTGTTTCTGCCTATAGGATTTTTGAATGGGTTTTTGCCGCGATGCTTCAAATAAGGTCTCTGGGCAACGCAAGCTTAATCAAACGCGAACAAGTGTTCAGCGGGATAATCTTCACACATGAGGACCACTTTCATGAGTTTTGAAGCGTAAATGCGAGCCCTAGAATTAAAAAGCTCGTGCTAAGCTAATCCAGAACTACACACAGTGTCGCATAGGCTTCCCCGTCACGTCACCACTCAACCTGGAGTGTTGTTGATGTGTGCGCTGCTGATTATCCTGGGCTGAACCAGGTGAGGTAAAGAGAATTTCCGTGTTCGTCCTTTGAAGTGATGACGTTATTGACGTATAATATCCCCGTCGACTCAACAGTGTACTCTCCTTTAGCCGTTTGCTAGCTAGCCGCCCTTTTAACGGCACGTGAAAGCTTAAAAACTCATGAAAGTGGTCCTCATGTGTGAAGATTATCCTACTGAACACTGGTTTGCATTTGCTTGCGTTGCCCAGAGACCTTATTAGAAGCATCGCGCCAAAAACCCATTCAAAAATCCCATAGGCAGAAACAGTGAAGAACCAGGAGTGTTAGCATCCTGGGGCTCTCTATTAGCAGCAGTGAGAGACGGGCTTTTTCAGAAGAAGCTTCCCATGATTTGTTTAATGGCTGAGGATTGGGGGGGAGGCGGGGCAGGGGAGGTGTGGCCAGCAGCCCAGTGCGCTCAGGTTAATCCTCTCTGCTTTGTCTGCAGGCGTGTCTGGAAGGCTGGCTGCAGAAGCTCAGGGGAACACTTTTATACCTGGCTCATGACATGTGCAGCATTCAAACTGCAGAGAACTGTAGAGAGAAATCTGCCCAAAGTTACAAAACCCCTCATAGCATCTCCCTTTGGTGTTAGCATGACTCAATAAGGAACCATGATGACTTCTTCTCCCTACGAGCACACGTGTGATCACTTGCATGTGGTGATAGTCACATGATGTGATCACTTGCATGTGGTGATAGTCACCCCCATCCGTTGGCGTGAGGCAGCAAAACGCGGGATTTTACACATTTCATATGGGATCCAAATGAGGGCGGGGCAGGGCCTTGGCAGCATGGAGTGGAAAACAGCAAGACTACGGTGTCGTCTTCTCCTAAGTAACATAATGGGCTTAGGAGGGTTGAGGAGCGCTGATGCCGATTGGACTACGCCACACACAAATGCCAAGGAGGTGTGGCAAGGAAGGAAGAGACGGGTTATAAATAGACCTGAGCTGTTGTAATGATGAGGATATCGATACCATAACATTAGCAACAGCGTGCTGCATTTGGCAACAGCCATTTTCAAAATTAGGATCTGATTTGATTGTGGATTTTTTTTTTCTCATGAATGCTTTGTGCATTCAATTAAAACACAACATGAACTGCACAATACAGATCATGAAATTCACTGTTCAGTCCCTTATTTAACAGGTATCGGCCCTGGATTAGGGTTGTAGATGATAAAAGTACAAAAAAAAAAAGTTTCAATGTAGTCTCAAAGCAATGTTGAAAATCAAGATAAGCACATGGGCACATTTAAACGAGCCATCTCTGTTGCCTGGGAGGTTTGCAGAGACATGCCTGAGACATGCCTGAGACGTGCCTGAACATGTTCTGTCAGGTCCAGTTATTTTGGTCCATTAGTCCATTAAACTAAGAACTTGTCAAAAGTTGTCTGTTACAGAAGAGTATTATTGTGTTCCCCTATATAAGATTCCCTATTAAAGTCGAGCTGAACCCAAAAATGACTTTTCTTTTCTTTTAGTTCAAATACCTGGGTATGCAGTGCACCTATTTAATAATGTATGCAAACAAAATCACAACAATTTAATTTCTTTAGTTTTTCACAATTTTTCACATCAAAAGTTCATTTTTCAAGATTTCATTGATAACAGTAATGTACAGTTTGCTGACGTCACCTAGTACTATCAGATTTCTACCCCATTTCAACCAATCATATCACGACATGCAGCTGTCAATCAAATCTTCATTTCAGGATGATTTTCTCTTCCAAATGAAGTAGAAAATGGCGCCTAGTGCCTGTCATCTGGCAGAATTCCTATCCCATAAACTAACTACTAACTTGGCCAATTGTCTGAAACATGAACAAAAAACAAAAACTATAATCTCTAAGAATGCAAAGAAATGTAACTGGCTCGTTAAAACGCGCATTCCAGGAATATCGTATTTACAGAAATAGCGTGAATGGCGCGCGCTTGAGAGCGTGGTAGTCAGGGGTCGCCCCTCGGAGATTCCAGGCGGGCGGGCAGCACCCATGCATCGGATTGTCCGCTCGCTCCGCACGAAGCAGCTGGCTGCCTGGTACTCTGCGGATCCCACTCGCGTAGCACGACAACAGGCTGAATCCCACTCGATTTGGGGGTGGAACACGCCAGGATTGACCAATGCCAAAGCCAGTCCTCAGAATTGTCAAATCAAATAATCGACACCGTATATATGGTCCGCCTCTCAATTTGTTTTCAGTCTCCGACGCTCGCGCTAGTGCATTCCGTTCCTGTTCACGTCGACTTTAAAGAGAAATAAAGACACACATCTCTGCCAAGTCTTTCTGATATTAACCGAATAGCCTGACAAGTTGGACAGCAATGTAAAAAGAAGACGAAAAAGAAGTAATAATAAGAATAAAAAAAATATGACTGCAGGAGTTTTTTCATTCTTAAGTCTTCTGCTTTTCACCTGTTCTGGGGGAGGGGAACTGGGGGGGCGTAGCGTGATCCTCCCACAAGTTACGTCCTGCTGGTGAAACTCCTCACTGTCAGGTGAAAAGAAGCAGCTGCCGAGTCGTGACTGCACATGTATCGGAGGAAGCATGTGCTAGTCTACAACTCAGATCGGCAGAGTGGGTGGAGCAACGATTAGGACAGCAGGGGGAATTGGCCAATTACAATTGAGGAGAAAATCGAGAGCGAAATCCCCCCCCCCAAAAAAAGTATTCTGCTTTTCTCTAACCCACCTGCACAAACTATTGTTTTCCACTTGCTAGTGAAATCTAGTGGAGAAAGACAGACTGAGTGTGGAAGATCCTGAGCAAATTCAATCACTATCAAAGAGGATTGGTTAGGCTAATGAGGTCATTTGTCAAGAGTGACCTGATGGCATTAGCCCAGTAAACAAGGCAACACGACCCAGTAAACAAGACAACAGGGCGCAGTAAACACCCTTACAGTAGGCCGGTAGACAACACAACCCAGTAAACACCCTTACAGTAATAATAATAATAATAATAATGATTGGATTTATATAGCGCTTTTCTAGACACCCAAAGCGCTTCACAGGAATCATTATTCATTCACACCATTCGTACCAGTGGTGGTAAGCTACGGGTGATGTAGCCACAGCTGCCCTGGGGAAGACTGACGGTAGGCTGGTAGACCCAGTAAACACCCTTACAGTAGGCCGGTAGACCCAGTAAACACTCTTACAGTAGGCCGGTAGACCCAGTAAACACTCTTACAGTAGGTCGGTAGACCCAGTAAACACTCTTACAGTAGGCCGGTAGACCCAGTAAACACTCTTACAGTAGGCCGGTAGACCCAGTAAACACCCTTACAGTAGGCCGGTAGACCCAGTAACCACTCTTACAGTAGGCCGGTAGACCCAGTAACCACTCTTACAGTAGGCCGGTAGACCCAGTAACCACTCTTACAGTAGGCCGGTAGACCCAGTAAACACTCTTACAGTAGGCCGGTAGACCCAGTAAACACTCTTACAGTAGGCCGGTAGACCCAGTAACCACTCTTACAGTAGGCCGGTAGACCCAGTAAACACTCTTACAGTAGGCCGGTAGACCCAGTAACCACTCTTACAGTAGGCCGGTAGACCCAGTAAACACCCTTACAGTAGGCCGGTAGACCCAGTAAACACCCTTACAGTAGGCCGGTAGACCCAGTAAACACCCTTACAGTAGGCCGGTAGACTCAGTAAACACCCTTACAGTAGGCCGGTAGACCCAGTAAACACCCTTACAGTAGGCCGGTAGACCCAGTAAACACCCTTACAGTAGGCCGGTAGACCCAGTAAACACCCTTACAGTAGGCCGGTAGACCCAGTAAACACCCTTACAGTAGGCCGGTAGACCCAGTAAACACCCTTACAGTAGGCCGGTAGACCCAGTAAACACCCTTACAGTAGGCCGGTAGACCCAGTAAACACCCTTACAGTAGGCCGGTAGACCCAGTAAACACTCTTACAGTAGGCCGGTAGACCCAGTAAACACCCTTACAGTAGGCCGGTAGACCCAGTAAACACCCTTACAGTAGGCCGGTAGACCCAGTAAACACTCTTACAGTAGGCCGGTAGACCCAGTAAACACTCTTACAGTAGGCCGGTAGACCCAGTAAACACCCTTACAGTAGGCCGGTAGACCCAGTAAACACCATTACAGTAGGCCGGTAGACCCAGTAAACACCCTTACAGTAGGCCCGGTAGACCCAGTAAACACCCTCACAGTAGGCCGGTAGACCCAGTAAACACCCTCACAGTAGGCCGGTAGACCCAGTAAACACCCTTACAGTAGGCCGGTAGACCCAGTAAACACTCTTACAGTAGGCCGGTAGACCCAGTAAACACTCTTACAGTAGGCCGGTAGACCCAGTAAACACCCTCACAGTAGGCCGGTAGACCCAGTAAACACCCTCACAGTAGGCCGGTAGACCCAGTAAACACCCTCACAGTAGGCCGGTAGACCCAGTAAACACCCTCACAGTAGGCCGGTAGGGCAGTAGGCTCAGCCTCTGTGTCGCAGAGACACTTTCATACAATACTTTGCTGTCAGGTGCACAGCAGCAGCAGCCCTGCAGCTGCCTGGCAGTGTCTTCTTGCTCAACGGAACTTCAACAGAATTGCAGAATTTCATGTCTTTTCATTTGAATGATAAGTTCATTCAAATTGGTATTTGGCAGAGTTTTGTGAAAGGAATACACAACTTCTTTGGCATCAGTGTATTCCAGTCACATTCCTGAGGATTTATCTCTGGTGATCTCAAGGGAAATGCAGGTTAAAAATGTGCAAACACACCATTGCACATCGGAGACCGAACAAACCACAGGGAGAAGCTACGATTGCGGCAGCAGCGAGACGTGTGCCAAAACTTTGTGAACAGAGCGATGGCGGAGTACACAGTACAGTACACAGTACACAGTACACAGTACAGTACACAGTACACAGTCTAGTTAAGCCTCGATATACTGCGAGAGGAAAACATGACTACTGTGCAAGAATTAATTCAGTCTATTTGCATTTCCCTGTTTGATGCTCTCTAGTGCTACTGGTTATCCAGCATTCCTGCTCCACTGGCAGCTCAGAGGAACCAGGGGGAACAATATGGAACGAAACAGAAGAAGGTGGGTGATGATGTCATGTGGGGGGGTAATGATTCATTGTGTCATGTCAATGAATCAGGTTGCACTAAATGGTTTTATGAGACGTTTAACTACAAGAAAATCAAGTTAAAGCCCAACTGAAGAGCAGTGAACCCGTCAACAGCACTGCTAATATCTCCCTTCGGATGACTAAACGTCCTTGCTGGACCTTTATGAGGAGTTATACGCAGTTCTGCTTCTTGCCTTTAAGCACCTGTGTAGCAGACATTTGGAAAAGCAGAAGTCTGTGCCTGAGGAACCAGGGTCGCTCGGCTCTTCATTCAGAAGTCTGTGCCTGAGGAACCAGGGTCGCTCGGCTCTTCATTCAGCGAGCTGGAGACTCTGGAACGCTGTCCGGTCCAACCCGGATCTCACACAAATACCGGTGTTAAGTGATAATAGTTTTTGATGTGACAATAAATCAAGGATCTGACTGGGCACTTGACAGGTTGAATGAGGTTCATTATGAGACAGGTCACTCTCTCGGGGACATTAAAGTTGTTTGAGCCTTGAAGTTGAACCTTTAGCTCCTCCACTCCAACTGATTTATGATGTTCTTCAACAACGAGCACCATGTGAAATCCCGCTTGTGCAGACATTTCAACTCCCGAGTTTCTATCCCGAGGCCTTCAGCGCTGCTAAGAGAAACCAGCCAGTCTGCTGGTGGAGCTATTTGCAGACCGACGTTCTCCTGCTTCCACTAACAAGCTGTGAGCTTCCAATTCTCCAAGCTGCAGGAGGCAAATGGATTTTGACATGGAGATGGCAAAAGTGCATGGGCTGCTCCTCTTTGCCATTTCAATAATCCGCCTAGCTGTGTGGAGCACTAGCATGTGTGTGGCGAGTGCCCAACAGAGAGCTCACTCCCTTCTCACAGCACTTAGAAAGGTCACCGCCTCAGTCAGTGGCACTTTGGTTCATTTGGTGGCATATCAATTTACTCACTGAGCACGTCCTTTACATGCACACTAACCCGCTGTAACTTTACATGCACACTAACCCGCTGTAACTTTACATGCACACTAACCCGCTGCAACTTTACATGCACACTAACGCGCTGTAACTTTACATGCACACTAACCCGCTGTAACTTTACATGCACACTAACCCGCTGTAACTTTACATGCACACTAACCCGCTGTAACTTTACATGCATGCTAACGCGCTGTAACTTTACATGCACGCTAACCCGCTGTAACTTTACATGCACACTAACCCGCTGTAACTTTACATGCATGCTAACGCGCTGTAACTTTACATGCACACTAACCCGCTGTAACTTTACATGCACACTAACCCGCTGTAACTTTACATGCACACTAACCCGCTGTAACTTTACATGCACACTAACCCGCTGTGACTTTACATGCATGCTAACGCGCTGTAACTTTACATGCACACTAGCCCGCTGTAACTTTACATGCACGCTAACCCGCTGTAACTTTACATGCACGCTAACGTGCTGTAACTTTACATGCACACTAACCCGCTGTAACTTTACATGCACACTAACCCGCTGTAACTTTACATGCACACTAACCCGCTGTAACTTTACATGCATGCTAACCCGCTGTAACTTTACATGCACACTAACCCGCCTTAACTTTACATGCACACTAACCCGCTGTAACTTTACATGCACATTAACCCGCTGTAACTTTACATGCACACTAACCCGCTGTAACTTTACATGCACACTAACGCGCTGTAACTTTACATGCACACTAACCCGCTGTAACTTTACATGCACGCTAACGCGCTGTAACTTTACATGCACACTAACCCGCTGTAAATTTACATGCACACTAACCCGCTGTAACTTTACATGCACACTAACCCGCTGTAACTTTACATGCATGTTAACGCGCTGTAACTTTACATGCACACTAACCCGCTGTCACTTTACATGCACACTAACCCGCTGTAACTTTACATGCACACTAACCCGCTGTAACTTTACATGCACACTAACCCGCTGTAACTTTACATGCATGCTAACGTGCTGTAACTTTACATGCACACTAGCCCGCTGTAACTTTACATGCATGCTAACGCGCTGTAACTTTACATGCACGCTAACCCGCTGTAACTTTACATGCACACTAACCCGCTGTAACTTTACATGCATGCTAACGCGCTGTAACTTTACATGCACACTAACCCGCTGTAACTTTACATGCACACTAACCCGCTGTAACTTTACATGCACACTAACCCACTGTAACTTTACATGCACACTAACCCGCTGTAACTTTACATGCATGCTAACGCGCTGTAACTTTACATGCACACTAGCCCGCTGTAACTTTACATGCACGCTAACCCGCTGTAAATTTACATGCACGCTAACGTGCTGTAACTTTACATGCACACTAACCCGCTGTAACTTTACATGCACACTAACCCGCTGTAACTTTACATGCACACTAACCCGCTGTAACTTTACATGCATGCTAACCCGCTGTAATTTTACATGCACACTAACCCGCTGTAACTTTACATGCACACTAACCCGCTGTAACTTTGCATGCACATTAACCCGCTGTAACTTTACATGCACACTAACCCGCTGTAACTTTACATGCACACTAACGCGCTGTAACTTTACATGCACACTAACCCGCTGTAACTTTACATGCACGCTAACGCGCTGTAACTTTACATGCACACTAACCCGCTGTAAATTTACATGCACACTAACCCGCTGTAACTTTACATGCACACTAACCCGCTGTAACTTTACATGCATGTTAACACGCTGTAACTTTACATGCACACTAACCCGCTGTAACTTTACATGCACACTAACCCGCTGTAACTTTACATGCACACTAACCCGCTGTAACTTTACATGCACACTAACCCGCTGTAACTTTATATGCATGCTAACGCGCTGTAACTTTACATGCACACTAGCCCGCTGTAACTTTACATGCACGCTAACCCGCTGTAACTTTACATGCACGCTAACCCGCTGTAACTTTACATGCACACTAGCCCGCTGTAACTTTACATGCACGCTAACCCGCTGTAACTTTACATGCACGCTAACCCGCTGTAACTTTACATGCACACTAACCCGCTGTACCTTTACATGCACACTAACCCGCTGTAACTGGGAATGATCAGGTTAAAGCAACCATTCAATACACACAATTCAGTCTAGTGCTGCAGTAATGTGACAGTAATGTAACGGGGAAACCCCTGGTTTACAACATTCATTAGTTGGATTTCTCCGCTCGAGGAAGTGAAGTTCGATTGCCAGGGTCTTGGTCAGGGGCACTTAATATAATCATGTATTTGACAGGAGTATTAACCCTCACATACATGTCTTTGACAGGAGTATTAACCCTAACATACGGTACATGTCTTTGACAGGAGTATTAACCCTAACATACATGTCTTTAACAGGAGTATTAACCCTAACATACATGAGGCAACTACTGTACCACATTTCAAACAATGTGGGGAATTTATCTTCAAGCTGCACCAGGCGACTCTGCATGTTGGCGGAACCAAGTTTCAGTGAGAGGTAAATTTGAACTTCAATACCCAGAATCCCTGTGGTGTGACGACGGTAAACTGCACAGAGCACGCTCAGGTCTGTGATGCTTTACAAGCAACAGAAGGACGAGAGCAGCAGTGCTCGCTCACTGACATTTGAGAGGCAGTTTTATATTTTGCTATTCAATTTTGATTTGCCACTTTCTGTTTCCACCAGCAACCTCAGCTGACACCAGAATTTCATAATGGAATTAAATGCGCCATGTCTCAATTAGTGGGGATAGGGCGCTTTTCTCCATCGCAGTCTCATTTTGTGACTTAGACCGAGAAGGCGGGTGGATATTTTTTTACATTAAAATCTTGGCTAGTCAGTGCGGCTTTTAAAACATAATCTAATTGAACGTTACTTTGAAAGGAGCTGTAAGAGTGATCTCTAGATTCAGAGCAACACTGCCAAGCCTTTACAGCACTAGTACTCAACGTTTATTTGGCTTCAATTCAGAGAGCTTTCTTTGACAGCCGTTTGACACAAACATTGCATTAAATAAAAAAAGGAGACGTCTGATTTCTATGAAAGTCAAACGACAGATTGCTTAAAATGTTGATGTTCAACAGGAGGAGTGGATGTTTAGCAATAGGTTCAGATGAGGACACGTCTTATAATGGAGTCTCAGTGCCTAGATGAGTACAAAGATCATTTGTGACTTGCTGGAGGACCGTCTCTGTGTTCTGCAGAGTGTTCTTAAACCTTAATCGTAAATAACTAAATCAATCGATAAATTTGACTCAAAGATGTCGGTTAAATTCACACTCATTTGTCTTAGAAATTCTGAGAGAAAAGAAAGTTTAGAGATAGGCCAACAGAAAGAAGGGTTTGTCCCACAGCATAAAAAGCTTAAAATTCAACAGTGATTCTCCAGTGGGCAAACAGGTGCTGACAGTCAATAAAATACTAATACTAACTGTGTCAATGTTTTCTCTGGGGAATTCAGCTATATGTCTCGATGGCGGGGAGAAGACAACAGGTGAGACACCCTCCACTCTAGGATCAAAGATCAAATTAAATGGTTGCAAAACAGTTCCCAGAGTTAATAGAAAAGGCAACGCCAGTGAAGCAGATCTGGGCTCTGATTGTCTTGATTTGTATCTGATAAAAAAGCTCTCCCTCTCTCTCTTTGGTAATAAGGGTTTTTTGGTTTTGACTTTTTTTTTGATACTATAAGGAGCAACAGAGTCAAAAATAGCTACGTCACTAATGCAGAAAAGACAGACCAGCTCTGGTGTGCCCTGCAGAAATTATTCAGTAATAATAGCAGCAGCAGCAGCTGTCATGTAAGCCTCACAGGGGCCAGTTGCACAAAGCACCTTAACTTAAGATCTTCCTTAGAGTCTGATTTAAGGTGTCCATAAAATAAAATCGGTTGCACAGAACACCCTTAAATATTCTCCTTAAGGTTAACATTTTAAGGAAAACATAAGCACAAGATTTAAGGGTGTTTTGTGCAACCGATTTTGGACACCTTAACTCGGACTCTAAGGAAAATCTTAACTTAAGGTTCTTTGTGCAACCGGCCTCAGAGAATTGACTGCAGAAATAAAGGATGCAGCAGCAGACAGGAAGTGCACAGACGTTATTGAGGACATGAAACGTCGACGCTGTCAAACACAAACGTCATTTGCCACAATAACACTTCCACTAATAGCAGAAGACATTGGATCAATGGTGAGTCCCTTCAGGTGACAGTCCAGAGTTTATTCGTGCAGCAGCAAGCGCTCACGCTGGCCATGGATTTGAGACTTGACTGACTTTGGTTCTGGTGACTTGGGACTTTGACGACTCGAAAAGGTTTCTCAAGTCCTGACTTGACAAAAGATATACTCTGTGTGTGTGTGTGTGTGTGTGTGTGTGTGTGTGTGTGTGTGTGTGTGTGTGTGTGTGTGTGTGTGTGTGTGTATCTGTGTCTGTGTCAATGACTTACAGGCAATGTACACCAGATGTGTTATGGCTGTGTTGCGGTTGAGGGAAAACTGCCGGATCGACTCTCGCCCATGTTAATTGATGGGCGATACATGCGGTACGGAAAAATTACGCACCTGTTCTATTTTTGTCGGATCCCGCATACGTCTGACAGATGACACGAGTGTGGGTCTGTTCGCAGCCGTACCGCATCTGTTCCGGAGGCGGTGTACATTAGCCCTTAGATTGAAAGTGATGAGATTTGTTCCCGCAAATGACTGAATTTAAATTCTTCTTTCTGAATTTGTATATTTGTAAGTTGAAAGTGATTATAGAAATGCAACTCATGATGCTCTTACCAGGTTTTTATCCTATTAAAACCATAGTGCATTGAAAAGTCTTAGATTTTTTTGTCTTGATTTGTTAGGACTTGATTTGCTGTTTAAACATTTAGACTTTTTATTTGTTTATTTAGATTTGACATAGTTGTACTTGACATGGACGAGCAAAATGGACTTGGTCATGTCTCTCTAAACTAAATGAAGCTAAAACAATGTCATCATGGTCCTCAATTTATGATCTGATCTCAGCCTGAAGACAATGACCCAAACCAAGATGGCTGACTATTTTTCCATTGGAAAGAGCTTTTCTTTGAGGTGTTGGCTGAAGTCTTGGCTTTATCCCCAACTTCCTGAAAATCAAACTTTCAATTTCCTTAAAATGAGGAACCATGATGTGGTAAAGTGTAGACTCGTTTGCTTTAAGTGGAGTGAAACAGGCTGATTTGCATAAGTAATTTCAAGACACGCTGCATTGTGGGTACTGTATGCTGGACTGCACTTTCCATGACAGATGTAACTCGAGATTTGTTTACCATCCAATATAGAGCGCAGCAAGAATGCGTCCTAAAACTCTCTCAATTCAATCTCACTTTGTGGCCTTGCATTCATTACTACAACCAAACAACGACTATCTGACTTTGCAATTATTTTCAAGTCTTACAAATCATAGCTCACAGAAATTAAATGTAGATGTTGACGTAATGTTTAATTTTTCCAAGCAAATAATGTGAATAGAATAATATTTGTCGGTTCAGTGTGTTTTGTTTATGAGAATAGAGTACTGCAGGGATGATGTCTTTTTGTAGGCCAAACCACATGTGTTTTGTATTGGGGGTTTTGGTTAGATGTGTTTTGTACGGGGTTTTTGGTTAGATGTGTTTTGTACGGGGGTTTTGGTTAGATGTGTTTTGTATGGGGGTTTTGGTTAGATGTGTTTTGTATTGGGGGTTTTGGTTAGATGTGTTTTGTATGGGGTTTTTGGTTAGATGTGTTTTGTACGGGGGTTTTGGTTAGATGTGTTTTGTATGGGGGTTTTGGTTAGATGTGTTTTGTATTGGGGGTTTTGGTTAGATGTGTTTTGTACGGGGGTTTTGGTTAGATGTGTTTTGTACGGGGGTTTTGGTTAGATGTGCTTTGTATTGGGGGTTTTGGTTAGATGTGTTTTGTATTGGGGTTTTTGGTTAGTTGTGCTTTGTATTGGGGGTTTTGGTTAGATGTGCTTTGTATTGGGGGTTTTGGTTAGATGTGCTTTGTATTGGGGTTTTTGGTTAGATGCCTGAAATAAGCTCTGTGGTGGTTAACAAAAGTTTGTACAACTGAGAGCCTCGTGTTCAGGGAGATAATCTTCACAAATGAACACCATTTCAAATGATTTTTGCAGAGTTTTCTGGGGATCGTGATTTTTGCCGATGGCATTTTACGCTGCAAAAATCATTTTTTTACGCTGCAAAAATCAAAAGTGGTGTTAATTTGTGAAGATGATCTTGCCGTGTCTGTCGGGGCCAAAAAGTTCAACTTGAACAACGCCGCAAAGACCACAGCAGCTGACGGTCAACTAGCACGTACGTTCTACGCCTACGTGAGACCTACTGCAGATATACAAACCACATACATGAAACAAAGCAGTGTTTGCCTGCTATTTTCACACCACTCTCGCTCACCACTGAAACGGTTTCGTCTCTACTTCTATTCCAGAATATGTCTGATAAAAAGTTGCAAATGGCACTGCTGTGGTCAGCCCTTGCTGTGGTGTGGTCAGCCCTTGCTGTGGTGTGGTCAGCCCTTGCTGTGCTGTGGTCAGCCCTTGGTGTGTCTGGGGCTTTAGGATGGACCCACAGGAAGGAAAGGGAGAAACTAAGCTGATTGCTTCTGAGCGTACCTTTGAGATGAGCTCGTCGTGATTGGCCAGGTGCGCCCGGCAGTGGATGCAGCTGTAGGTGCGGTGGCACGAGGGCAGGTAAGCCTGGAAGGTCTTTGACTTGGTCATCTTCACCATGTCAATGGGGCAGGGCTCCTCGCTGGCGTCAGGGCTGGCACTGGACGAGTTGCAGCTCTGCTGGACTTGCTGACAGAAGAAACACTGGAAGATGCAGGCAAAAGCCGTCGTTGTTGTGGAGTGGGTGTGTGGCACGCTCCACACAGACGCCACGGGAGAAAAATCACACCTGCCGGGAGGAGAGGAGGAGGAGAGGTGGTGGTGAGAGACATGTTCTATACTTCTGATTTATGACACTCATGATCTTGATTGCATTTCCAATATAAACAGCTCATTTACTGGGACAATCATTTGATTATGATCGTCTATTACAGGGATGGGCAACTCTGATGATAGAGAGAGGGACACATTTTTCCCCCTCGCTACCAGAGGGCCAGATTGTGACCGTGCACTTCCACCAGTAGGATACATAACCCCATCACTCAATTACCCAATTATAGCTACTAATTAGATGAAACAAACTAAATATATACTGATAATCAAAGCTCATTATACCAACATTTCTATTCTATTGTTTATATTCAAATGCATTTAGTAAAGGGGAGACTCGTGGTACTACCCATAGAACCCATTCTCATTCAGATATCTTGAGGTGAGATGTAAGGGACATACAGAATGCACACTTTTTGTAACAGTATTTTTATGTGCTCCAATCTGTGGTCATACTTATGTACACTTTTTCTGTAAAGACGGTCATTAAACTATTGAATGTATTTCCGGTATGGATGTACTATGTAATTTCATTTTCAAACGTCTGTTGTGCTCTGTCCCAGGTGACGATTAAAACTTTGAAGGAACTTTCTGGAGTGCTGGCCTACCACTGTTCTAGAGGACATGGTCCTGATGGATGCCTCAGGTCTTCTAGTTTCATATGACCCAGGAACTTCCCTCTGGCTTTAAAACTAAGCCCTCTACAGCCATTTGATTTGTGTCACTATGAAATCAGGAGATTAACGGGAGAAATTACCAATCGGGAGCACAATGGGAGAAAGGGTTAAAAATTTGCGATCTCAGTGAAAATCAGGAGTGTTGGCAGGTATGTGATGTACTTTATGTCTTCCCCCCTATTTAAAAAAAGGACTTGAGGGCTGCACTGAGTGAGGACAGGGGGCGCATGCATCCCTGGTCTATTGTAACTGGAAAAAACCTTCACTTGTTTGAAACCACACAACATATTTCAAAAGCTATTTTTCTTCACGGTGAGTTCTGTTCCGTTGTTGTTCCCGATATGATCGAGT
Organism: Poromitra crassiceps; assembly: GCF_964638095.1. Lineage (NCBI taxonomy): Eukaryota > Metazoa > Chordata > Actinopteri > Beryciformes > Melamphaidae > Poromitra > Poromitra crassiceps. The sequence goes on along the minus strand of NC_139631.1, from coordinate 5,369,331 downwards.
GTTTTTTGTGTCTGTATTTGACCCCCTGAACCTACGGCTGCAGGATCAGACGTTCCTGAGACGTTCTTTTATCTCAGGATCTGACGTTCCTGAGATAAAGATGATGTGATTATGTTTTGTTTTAACTTGTATTTGGTCAGTCACAGAAAACACAGGAAAATCAAGCAAAACACCTTTTTACAGACTTTTCAATAGGAAGAAGAGCTTGTCTTGATCATTTTGGAGTCATTATTATGCTCTTATGCAACCGTTTTGATTGATGTCTGTAATGCTTATCATTTTCCTCGTTGTAATTTTCCTCATTGTCATTTATACAATGATATCATTTGTAGAGCATTTTGTGACAGATGTCTGATAGTGGGGCGTCTGTAGTGTAGAGAGGTCAAAAGAACTTGCCCACCACCGCAGAGACCCGGGTTCAATTCCCGGCAGCGGTACTTCCAGCTTGATCCGACGTTCCTACAGACACGATCGGCCATGTCTGCAGTAGGCCTGTGAATTTTCACTGGTCTCACGATTCGATTACGATTCATCTGTCAACGATTCGATTCGATTCCACGATGCATCTCGATACAGCTCCAAGTATCAAATCCTCAATTTTCTGGACTATTACTACACATGGCTACTTTTTCATCAATTAATACAAGCAGTCAGATAAATATCAAGTCCCTTTTTTACTTTAAAGTGCTTTAAAATCTGAATGTCAACAGAAATTTAAAGATAAACGATTCAACGATTCATCTGTCAACGATTCGATTCGATTTACACGTCCGCATCGCAACGCTACGTCCTGCTGGTGAAACTCATCGCTGTCCGGGGAATAGAAGCGGCTGGCGACTGCACATGTATCAGAGGAGGCATGTGCTACTAGTCTACAACTCTCCCCAGATCGGCAGAGGGGGTGGTGGAGCCACGACCGGGACAGCAGGGGGAGTTGGCCAGGTACAATTGAGGAGAAAATCGGAGAAAAATCAGAAAAAACTTGATCAAAAAAGAAATATTTAACCTAGAAAAGTGTATAATTGTCTGGCTTTGTTTTTTTTTTAAGCCAGTCTACACATTATATTGTTTTCAGCAGATGAATTCAATGGGCTTATGTGAGAGGCAGCTTCACATAAACACATGCATACAGGTTTGATGCAGAGTACGGACTAGAATAGCCTAGTGCACAATGCAGCTGAGGCATGTGTGACCTTTGGAGGGACCAACTGATCACAACAGACCGACAACAGACCAACGGCGCTTAACATCCAGAGGGAATGGAGACCTGCTACATCTCTGTGCTAGAAACTATTTGGATTACCAAGTGTGACGTTTATTTCCCCTGTGAAACACAAGCATACAGTAAATACTGAGTGAGTCATGGTGGAGACTTGCCTCTCCTTGGTGCTCGTAACAGCTGTCTGTGCCTTATTCTGTCGGCCGGCAAAAATAAATAAAGCAACAAAAAAATTAAACACTGAAGATTTGTGACAAAAAAGTTGTTTTTACGACTCTTTGAAGAGTGAATTGACTTGATCTCAATCTCTCATAAGGGGGGAAGTGAATGGGATTTTAGTATAGGGATTTCTCGCATTAAGTAAGGTCTGTGGTTAACAAACGTTTATGAAACAGCGAAGTTTGTGTTCAGCAAGATCATCTTCACAAATGAGGACCACTTTTACGACTTTTGAAGCGTAAATGTGTGTTTTTTTAACGCGATTTTCCATTACGATGGTTTGATGACGTAGAAGGCTCAGAGGTCGGCCCATTGACGATGGTCGATGCCATCGTCCATCGTGCCAACCCTAGGTCAAACCAAACGAGTCAGCTATATTTAGAATCAACCCTAGGTCAAACCAAACGAGTCAGCTATATTTAGAATCAACCCTAGGTCAAACCAAACGAGTCAGCTATATTTAGAATCAACCCTAGGTCAAACCAAACGAGTTACCTATATTTAGAATCAACGCTAGGTCAAACCAAACAAGTCACCTATATTTAGAATCAACCCTAGGTCAAACCAAACGAGTCACTTATATTTAGAATCAACCCTAGGTCAAACCAAACAAGTCACCTATATTTAGAATCAACCCTAGGTCAAACCAAACGAGTCACTTATATTTAGAATCAACCCTAGGTCAAACCAAACGAGTTATCTATATTTAGAATCAACCCTAGGTCAAACCAAACGAGTCACTTATATTTAGAATCAACCCTAGGTCAAACCAAACAAGTTACCTAAATATAGCATGACATGCTATATTTAGAATCAACCCTAGGTCAAACCAAACGAGTTACCTAAATATAGCATGACATGCTATATTTAGAATCAACCCTAGGTCAAACCAAACGAGTCAGCTATATTTAAAATCAACCCTAGTTCAAACCAAATGAGTCACCTATATTTAGAATCAACCCTAGGTCAAACCAAACGAGTCACTTATATTTAGAATCAACCCTAGGTCAAACCAAACAAGTTACCTAAATATAGCATGACATGCTATATTTAGAATCAACCCTAGGTCAAACCAAACGAGTTACCTAAATATAGCATGACATGCTATATTTAGAATCAACCCTAGGTCAAACCAAACGAGTCACCTATATTTAGAATCAACCCTAGGTAGGTCAAACCAAACCAGTTACCTATATTTAGAATCAACCCTAGGTCAAACCAAACGAGTCACTTATATTTAGAATCAACCCTAGGTCAAACCAAACAAGTTACCTAAATATAGCATGACATGCTATATTTAGAATCAACCCTAGGTCA
>NC_139631.1:5352502-5366376 GCF_964638095.1 Poromitra crassiceps | reverse complement strand
AGTGACGGCAGGAACAGAACAGCTGATAGCAGAGCAGAGAGAGCACTGAGCCGAGTGAAAACAAAGAGACAGGCAGCAGCACATTGTGCGTCTTGGTAACCACTAACAGGAAGAGAGTGGCCCAGACAAAAGACTCCAAAAACAACAACACCAACACTTTACGCATTACGCACGGTGGCACTTTCTTTGTTTTGGGAAATCAGTGACATCAAACCGGGATAAGTTTGGCTCGATCGAAATCTTTAACATTTGTATTTTAAAAACAAGACCCCCCCCCCCCCACACACACACACACACTTGCAAATGTGTTTATCCCCAACAAAGAACCCCCGACACGACGCCAGCTGACTGCAACACTGTTGCCAACTGTCAGCTTTTTGTGTTGCTGTGTTTGCAGGTGTATCCATCTCCACAGTTTTTCTAACACCTCTGTGCGTTATTTCTGTGTTTTTGAGGTAGACTAGAGAGAGACGCTGCCTGCTGGTCTGGGTACTCACCACCTGGATCAGATGTGAGCGGAACACAGTCGCAGCCTGGTGTTTTTGTAAAGAAATGATTGTCTGTTGTCGTCTGCCTGGCTTGGTGGACGCGCTCCGGGCCATGGGAGAGAGACAGAGCTGTCCTCTACGTGTTGACGGCTCTCATTTTTCCACAGGCTTTGTTGTTTCTTTTGTGTGCGTAATGGACCGACTGGCCTGCTTACTTTGATATGGAAACGTCACCGCCGGGAGGAGGGAACTAAACGTGTGACTGACACCCGCGCTTCCAATTGGTGCCATGGCTCGCAGTGCTGCGTTCAGGGTCTCGTGGGAAAGACTGAAGAACTAATTTCGCATTTCGAGGGGTGAGAGCCAGAGGGGCATAAGTGACAAGTTTACAGGAGGGGGGGAGGAACACCCAAAATAGTTCAGTGTTCATAATAAAAAAATATATATATCATCATAACTAAAAGGGAGCAAGTGGGCTTTTAAATCGCTTCTCAATGGCAGGCACACTTTGTGCGGGAAGAAAGCCTGTTTGAATGTTATTCTTATTTTGTCTGTCTTCCTTTTTAATCAATTTTATTTGTTTTGTAAGGCGCAAGTAAACATTATTAATAACTGTACTAAATACATGGCTCATGTATGTATGTATGTATGTGTGTGTGTGTGTGTGTGTGTGTGTGTGTGTGTGTGTGTGTGTGTGTGTATATGTATATATATATATATATATATATATATATATATATATATATAATATAGAAAGAGAGAGAGCGAGTATATATATAGTCAAAACACATCCTCAGCACGAGACCCGAAAACTCAAGGACATTTTTATCCATCATACATCAATCAGCCTCACATGTATTTCTAAGTAGCTGGCGCTGCAGATCAATGATAGGCTCTCTGAGTATTATTCATGAAGCTATATATATATATATATATATATATATATATACATATATATGGCATTTGGAAGTCTCATGTTTTTTGTTTTTTATTCGCCTATATTTTTTGTGCATGCAGCCTGGTCGTGAATCAGATTATTTCCCATCTGCAGTGAACGCAGCACAATACCCCACCAAGGGGAGGAGGGAGCAGCCAGACACCCGGATGTGTAAATAAATACAGGGGGAATAAGATGTCTTTGTATGATGTTAATCAGTCATTTTCATCGAAAAGACCGATTTCAACAAATTATCCAACAAGTGGGAGTTCCTATCTGCATTGGCTTTGTGATAGCAGATTCCCCCTTTGTTTTCTATCTTTCCCCATTTTCACTTAAAATGCATAGTCTGATAGCCTATATGACACGAATATGCCTATAACTGGAATTAATATGGAACGGAGTTGAACAACATACAAATGTTTACAAAACTCTTAACTCTTCCCTTAGCCTAATCCTAAATCTTAGAATGACAAATATCAGCAAAACAATACATCCCTACACGAATATTAGGCTATAGCCTGCTGAGAGGCCTATGATAGATGAGATAGGGTTCGCACCAAGCATTCAATAAGCGCAGAAACAGATCTACATTTCATTTGACGTTAATTGGTGACACATCTCATAAAGGCTGTTTCTGCTTATTTTAATGTAGCCAGCTGCCTATAAAAACATGAGAAACGTGCACACCGACCCAGGACGCCCCCCCCCCCCCCCCCCCCCCCACCCCCGTGTTTATGTTTGAGCGCCGCGCCATCATGACATTGGACATGACATCTCAATGTGCGAAAATATCATGCGATGAATGGATGGGAAGTGTCAAAAGAGAGAGATTTCCTCATACCTACCCAGATGACCCTGGTCCTATACCCTTTGTTGTCCTATATTGTCGACGACAGACTCCTATAATTCATGGTCGCTTTTTGCCTTTGAGGGCAAAACAAAAACAAAAACACACGCAGCGTGTTGCATGCCATTGTCCCCAAGCTGTGCTGGGAGAGCGAGAGAGAGCGAAACGAGCTGAGCGTGCGTGCTGTCCTGTGGCCCGTCTGCATGGGAGGATTATACAGAGAGAGATGCATGCAGTTTTCTTATTAAGCCCCGCTGACCGAGATATGCGAGCCAGCCAGCGGTGTCATGCTATATGACAAGGAGCCTACTGCATACAAAACCTACCTCATGTAGCCTATAAGCTAAAATTCCAGTGTTGATAGGCTATATAACCCATATAGGCATACTTTTTTTTAAATAGGCTACATGTCTGTATACACAGCTTTGTTGTCCGTTTTAACTAAAAACAGAAAACTTTTTAGGTAGCCTATGTCTATTTTGTGCAAGTAAAAAGCGGAGTCAAATTCCTTGTTATTCACATGATGCTACGTGATGATGATGATGATGATGACATAGCCTACCTACAGTAGGCTAGATAAATAACTGCAAATCCATAGAATATTATCATGAGATAAACACACACACACGCACGCACGCACGCGCACGCACACACACACACACACGCACGCACGCACGCACGCACGCACGCACGCACGCACGCACGCACGCACGCACGCACGCACGCACGCACGCACGCACGCACGCACGCACACACACACACACACACACACACACACACACACACACACACACACACACACACACACACACACACAGCCTACCAGAAAGTCTGATAAGTGATAAACTGTGTAAACTGACACCTTAAACTTCCTATAGGATATTCCAGGAGTATTATAAAGCATGGTGATGTTTTTGCCTCTAGCTCCTCCAGCTGCAGGTCACTAGCTCTGATACTCACCCCACAACCCAGAGCCTTTCCCCCGCGGAAAAGCTGGAGAACCCAGGGTCTCCTCTCTGCTGAGGCTGCACCTCAGACAGGCAGCACGGTCCTCCTCTCTCTCCTCTCCTCTCCTCTCTTCAGCCTGCCCGGACCATACAGTCTACTCTCCACAAGAACACAGGCTGCTGGGCTGCTGCAAGGCTGCGCTCTCTACAACCATGATTATTTTTTTAACATGTGACGCTTTTGTCCCAAAGCAACCCGCGGCCTCATTTATTATAGGCTATCCAAATCCTAATTAGCTGTGGTGATGATGCCCACTGTCTTCTGAACCATGCGACGAACATTGGACGACCCCCAAAAAACCTGTCAGTCAAATCTCATGATGTGCTGCTCTGCTCCTCCTGTGTGAGGCTGCTCACAGTCCAACTTCTTCAACTGAAATTAAGCGGCACTTCTTTATTTCTGCCCGTGCTGGTGCTGCCTTCAAATGCTGTCGGAAATATAGCAGTTTTGAATGACGGCCCAATAAAGTGGATGAGAAAGTCGGAATTTTCAATTGATCGTCACGATGCGACGTTGAGGGGGTGTAGGAGAGACAGATGGCAGAGAGCATGCTGCCATTCTAATGTCAACATTTATAGTCAAAACTTGTTGGGTGTGTATGCCTATAGCCTATATGCAGTGTTGGGCAAGTTACTTTCAAAATGTAATATACTACATATTACTAGTTACTTTCATTTAAAAGTAATACGTTACTTACTTTACAATATTACTTTCTGTGTAGAGTAACTCGTTACTTATTACACTACTTTTGCATTACTTTGACCAAAACAACAGCAGAAAAAATTAAAGTATTGTGTTTTGTATAATTAGGTTATTGTTTGCCATCATGTGTAAATAATTCGACTATTGTTTTTCGCCTACATTGCTATGTTCTTTCTTTGGCTTCTAGTTCTCACTATCTCTACACACACACACACACACACACACACACACACACACACACACACGCACGCACACGCACACGCACACACGCACTAAGACAACTAGGGCATTTTCTCCTCATCACATACTGCTGCTGCATCGAGTCAGTCTTTCTGCTGCTTTATTGCTAAAACAAAACAATTAAATACAAAAACAGACACCGAACAAATTACCGTTGCTATATTAATTTAGGTTCTAATTCCGACCAAAAGCCATTAAAAGCTCAAATTGTATTCTCTAGATTAGAAGGTCGAAAAGCTAAGTTTACGAGAAGCACCTGAAGGCAGCAGCAATACCTTAGCTACACGGTCGTCCTCACTACAAATAGTAACCAATAGTTAGAGGAACAATCTCGGTCTAACCAATCCGCTATGAGAGGGGGCGTGTCTACACATCGACAGCCAATCACCGCAGCTCCTCTGAGGCCAGCTGCTGGCCTGCGCGCTCGCGTCGCCAATGATTGTTTTTGGCCATGCGCGCTCCCGAGATAGACACGTGCCAATGCCAATATCCTCATAGCGCGCATGTGTGTGCGCATTGTAAGCACGTGGTTAAAGCGCAGCAAGTAAACAAAGGCAGAGTGGAAGTCTGCATATCAACGAGACAGAAATGATCACCACACACACACACACACACACACACACACACACACACACACACACACACACACACACACACACACACACACACACACACACACACACACACACACTCGATCAGTGTCCAATATTCTAACAGGATGCTGCCCAGTGTAGGAAATTTGGGGAGAAACTTTTGCCTCCACTGTCAAAGTAATAGTGCATAAAGTTGCTAAAGCATAGTGTGAACAACAGCGCTGTTTGTGTCTGTGTTCTTTGTCTATTCTTCTGGCAACCAGCTTGCAGATGCTGTGTGTGTTAGAGATGGAAATGGGAATTAAATGAATTGGATGAAAATAAAATTATCTGACTCTTGGAGGCCATTTTTATCCTTCGATCCCAGTTTTTAGGGGCATTCTGAGATTTCTAGACCTAGGAGCATTTTTGCCCTTAATTGCCCCTGGCTATAATTTCCTACACTGCTGCTCAAATTTAGCTCAAGAGAATACAAAAATAAACGGAACACTGTACAATAGAATAGAATATAACTTTATTTGCCATTTCAACACATGGTTGATTGGAAATTGTCTTGGTGCAGAAGTGCACACATAGAATCACAGGAGACTTAGGCCATGTTCATGTTTAGCAGTTTAAGTTTTTCAAATAATTTAAAAGGCACAATCGTATTAAACGCGGAACTAAAATCAATAAAAAAGAATTCTGGCGTAAGTGGCAGAGGCCTCTAGATGGAGCAGGATGGTGTGGAGGCACATGGACACAGCATCCTCTACAGACCTGTTGGGCTGGTAGGCAAACTGATATTTGCCTAGTTTTACAATGCTAGGTAAAAACATTGTCTGGCCCTGCAGCTTTCCTGACATGTTGCTTACATAGTAGGGCTCTAACCTGGTGCTCCTCAGCTGTGACAGGAGGGGTTACAGGCCGCACACTGTCAGCTATCCTGGGGCGTTCACCTGACTGTACATCAAAGCCTTTAATTGTATAGGCTAATCTTTATTTCAGACAAAAGTCCATAGCACATACATGTATCATACAATAACATACAACATGGGAAAAAGGTAAAAGATAAATTAATAAAATAAAGTACAATAGTGCAATAAAAGTACTATAGTGCACTCCTACCTAATCAGTAGCAAGTTGCTGAGCCAGTGCTTGCGCAGCCTGAACGTGACCCGGTAAGAACTCTTTATAGGGTTTGTTAGCACCACTATAATGCTGTTGTTTGACACTTCCAGGCGCTGCATAAAATTGTACATGAGTCGCTTTAACAAAGCCTCACAGGTGGGCACATCAACAGAGGTAAACAGCTGACTGGCACTATGCCACCTGGGACCATAGATGAGCCGTATACAAGGGGGTGACGCTCTGAACAGTGCACATTTTACATTTACACAACACATAGAACATTTCCTTAAAAGCATATTAGCTTGAGCATCTATTTTTAATATCTTTAATTGTCATCAAAGCCCTTAATTGCGGTCTAATAGTGAATTAGACCGCAGACTGCATGCAATCATAGTTAATACAACAGCGCCCCCTATGGACACTGCAGCATGGTGTCTGCAGGATGGGTGAGCCTGTTCAGTGTCTGTCTCATCTGGATTACGATTACGATCATAAGGATTTTGAATGCTAAAGGAAACGTCCTTTAGGGTTGTGTGTCGCGGCTATTTATAGCATAGACAGACAGGTTTAACTAGCCTCCTAGGGGCCAAGATGGCGGAGACAGCTCTGCTGCTGCGTGCTGATTTTGCAATGGAACAATCGATTGTATGTCACTTCTTATCAATGTACATTCTTTGATGCTGTTTTGGCGCTACCGCAGCGCCTCTAGCGTCTGTTTCCAAAAATGCATGAGAGATCGGCTCTTTCCTTCCACACTCTTTGGCTAATAGCTATATAGGCCTATGGCAATATCACAAGAACAGTAAAATGACTGAACTGTTGTAAACACGACTCACATCCAAAATAAATTAGACAAGTCAAAAACCAATCAATTTACATAATGGACTGAAGGCGAGCAGCACGGAAGCTCCGTGAAAGCTAGCGTGGCTGGACAATCTGATGAAATCCTACCAAGGTAGAAGTCCGGGATTATGCGTTGAGTTGGTTGCTCTTTCAAAATCAACAGGAGGGAAAAGGATTGTAGATTCTAACTTCCTGGTCTCGTCTCGCGATATTTAGCAAACTCCGACTTTATGGATCAACGGACTTGGCGCCCTCTAGCGGAGTAAATAGGAATGATGCTTCTTTTTACCCACCCGGCTACAATTAAATATAGGAATATAGAATGTGTGAGTCATGATGTTAATTTCCATTCTGCATCACTTTGGTTAAATCTGAGATCAGCAGCTGGTTCAACAGCTTCTCCACAAATCTTTTCTGTTTTTCAGTCTATGCTATCGGGACCACTTCATGAGGACAGCATAAATCAAATCCAGAGCTCTTCTAGCATGATTTATTAATATTTTTATTTAATTAAAATCATACATATGAGGCCATTCGATGTTGATTCTGCCACTCTTCTGCCAGCTCGTGCTTAATTGTCTCCCTTCCACAAAACAGACGTCAATAAAAAGTTTTCTGACACGCAGATCAGATGAGGTAACATAGAGGAAGTGAAGCAAAAAGGAGAAATGGAGCTCTTGTTTATGAGATTTTTTGCGTGAAAAATACATTTAAGCTGTTCTTTAGTGGATCTTTGTGTCAAAAAAATAAAAATAAAATCAACTGTGATCATTGATATTAATGTTAAGTTCCTCTTGTCTTCTTCTTCTTCTGCCTCTGTGAGCACTTAAAGAGGAAGTTTGATGGTGAGAGGAGATATTTACTGTTGGAAAATGGGAACCACCTAAACATATTGTACATTTATTATACACTTTATATTGGTATTTCCCTCTATATCGGTGACAAATGAACGTCCAGTCAGCTTACTTGCTGCTGCAGTTCCCTCTCAACACCCCCCCCTCCCCCCTCCCTGGCAGTTCCACCAATAAAAGTAGTTAGTTTCCTCCAGTTTTATTCTAAATCAGATCTACAAGTTCAGACTTCACATTACACCTCTTGTGTGTTGAGTCACACAATGGACTGGATCATTACTGCTGCACTGTTCTTGTCAGGTAAGACAACGTTAGGCCTCCTGTTTCATTTTTCTTTTGGCATCCTTAAATAACATGCATCTACCATAAGCACAACTGACATTAATCATATATTAACATTTTAGTTTGTACAATGATAGTAAAATATCAGCATCAATTAAACATTTTTAATGAATAACATATGCTAATCAAGATGTTCCTGTAAAATGACAAAAGTGTGGTAAAGTACTTTTATTCTTAATCACCAGTGGTGGTGGGTAGACACTCAAGTACATTACATGTACTCTACTTTTGTACTTATGAGAGTAGTTATTTTGAGGAATAAGTAGGCCTACTCCTACTCTTGTGCATTTGCGATACATTATGTACTTTTACTCAACTTTATAATGGGACCCTATGGAGCCAGCCTTGAGTGTCTCTAGCAGGCTGTGTTTTTACTAAATTCACTTCATTTAAAAAAAACTGCTATATTTCGCGCGACTTTTTTTCTTCCTTTTCTGATTCCCCCTCCCCCATTTTCTCCCCAATTGTATTTGGCCAATTTGCCCCTTGATGCCCCGGTCGCTGCTCCACCCTCTGCCGATCTGGGGAGAGCCATAGACTAGCACCATGCTTCCTCCAACACATGCGCAGTTGCCAGCCGCTTCTTTTCAACTGACAGCGGGGAGGTTGCAGCGGGGTACGGGAATCCGTACCTACACCGGAGGTAACACGGGGGCGCGAACCTGCGGCCCTCATGTTGGTAGCATTTCACACAACCTTAACACTACATACATAAAGAGCCTTGAGCTACTTCTGCTCTCACTCAGAATGTCCAAATAGAAGCGATGTGATGTATATAGTTTTTGAGATATTAACGTTTGTTTGGCACAACTCATACTGTGCTGCGGCTCCGCATTTCCGGGTGGCAGTTCCGGGTGCGTGATGTCACACTAATTCGTCCTATACTACTTTCATTGAGTCAGACCAGCCTGCTCAGAAATTAGTGATTGAGTTTAAAATGTGCAAATAATATTTTAAATCGGATAAACCGTCGACTTCTTTCTCCTTCCATCCTCAGTGTTCAAAGCTGCAGTAGGTTTTAACATCGATCCTGTGGCCTGGAGGTCCCTGAGTCAACCTGCTGCAGGTTTTGGATACCAGGTGGTGCAAAGAGGACCGGGGACGGGGTGAGTACAGAGGAAGCACGGATCGCTGTGGGCCAACATGGCTCTACAACGGCCACGACGTGTGTGGGGGCTACCATCTTTAAAGCCTGTTGTGATCTATTCCAGAGGCCTTTTTTTGCCCTTGCAGTAATGAGGATGGAGACACCCAGCTTTCGTTGATGAAGAAAATGAAACAAGCTGTTCAAATGTAGCCTGGGTAAACCCATCCCCCACGTGACCTGCTCTCAGACCTGCTCTCAGTCACTAGTGACTGAGAGTCAGCTAGTGACTGAGAGCAGGTCTGAGAGCAGGTCACGTGGGGGATGGGTTTACCCAGGCTAGTTCAAATGTGTCTCTGGTCCCTCTCCTCAGCTTGCTGGTCAGCGCCCCCTTGGCTGAGTATTCACAAAACAGGAGGGGACAAATATATGAATGCTCCACTGAGTCCTGCACTGCCATGACAATTGCAGGTAACCACCACCAATTCTAAATCAACATAACAACAGTAAGTGTTCATCTCCAAATACTACATCTTTAAGACAAACAAACAAACAAACAAACAAACAAACAAACAAACAAACGAGTAAATAATTCAGTAGCTCTAAAACATAGATCAGGGGTTTTCAAAGTGTGGGAGAGTAAGTGTAACCGAATTAATGTGAGTCCTCGTGAGTCCTGAGTGGTAGCGAGTAGGTTGGTTAAACTCACTCCCCGAGTATAAAGGCACGTTAATCAGCTCCGCTAAGGGAGCTAGCTCTCTTGGTGCAGTGGTTAGCGTGTCCGTCCAGCAAGCCGAAGGTCGGCAGTTCGAATCCACTCCTGGGCAAACCCTTAACATGGGTTGCTGCAAGTACCATCAAACACAACGCCGTTACATAAGCCTCCCCTCAGAGAACATTATAGACAGCTGCCCCCTCTCCCCCCCCCACCATTATTATTGCCATTATTACTATAACTGTTGTATGCTCCACTCGGGCATAACAACGAGTTCCAAAAATGTAAACATTCTTATCCTATATTCTTTAAGATTTTAAAACACCTTTATCCTTCTTTTTTCAAATATCTTCTTTTAAACATTTTAAACATCTTTATCCACTCTGAAGGACTTTTAGTCTTTTTTTTAACACCTCTTTATTATAACTAGTGGGATACCTGCCCCGTGCAGTGTATCTGTGTCTGCAGCCAGGCTGGCCAGCACGGGCAGACAGTTCCCCAGCCCCATCAATCTAATAAAATTGGTCTGAAATAGCTCCCCAACAGATACAAATACATGAGCATGTGTTTCATGTACATAGGCCTACAAAGAACTGCCGCAATCGGATTTGTGAAACACGCATTTAAAAACAATCTTGATTATTAGTAGCTATAATTGGGAGTGATGGTGTTACAGTAGGCTACTGGTGGAAGTGCACGGTCACAATCTGGTAGCGAGGACATTTTTCTGTCGCCCTCTCTATCATCAAAGTTGCCCAGCCCTGACCTACAGGCTGACATACAGTATCAGTATACTTGAATCATATGAACTTAATTAACATTAATATACTACAATTATGCAGATTTCTTTTTAAATCCCGCTGTATATTATCTTTCTTCTCAACCCAGTGCCAGATTTTGCAGTCAACATGTCCCTTGGTTTGACAATGACGAGTGACCCAACCACAAAAACGACTATGGTGAGTGTTACAATTAGCGAAGGCCTAACGGTATCATGTCGATTATTAGGATTAAGAGTTATTAAAGTATGCCTAGCCTGACTTAAGTTAACTAGCACCATTAGCTCCCAGCCCCAATGTAAGTTTATCTCTGTCTCTAGTGCATTGATGTGATTGTGAGACTCACTTATATGTTCGCAGGTTATCATCCTAGGGGGTAAAGATAACAGTTTATTCGTTTATTAACTCACAATCTTCTTGCCTTCCCGTTGCTTGGTTTGATGTGGGCCTCCAGCTCTGATACGGTACACTGGCTCTGCTCTGCTCCGTATCTTGACTTTTGGGCTTGGATAAACTCAAGCTTCGCGGTGGTTGGTTTTGCAGTTCAATGAGAATCCCATTGTAACAGTGATGATGATGTTGAAGTCTGATATTACGTCCGATAGCATATAAGGTCACACCGTTACGCAGCATAACGGTGTGACGTCATTACATCAAGTACTTGGAATATTGCCATATCACAATATGATATGATAATGAACTGTAACGATATATCGATAACGCTATGATATGGCACACCTCCAGTCACTACCCAAAATACATCAGAATATAAACTGTACATTTCTTGCATGATGCCATGTTAATGCAAGGGGCACTTAACCCATTGATACCTGATGCAGCATTTGTGTGCGTATCCCTTTAAGACCGCGAACCGCGTTAACGCGGTTCGCGGTCTTAAAGGGATACGCACACAAATGAGGGATATACAGTACACGCAAATGCTGCATCAGGTATCAACGGGTTAAAAGTTTGCTGTAATGGCCACACAATGTCATGTATATTAGGGACTGGATTTCAGAATGAAATGATCTGTGTCTTTGCTCTTTGTAGTACAGTAACAGTAGGCTTATACCATTTTCTTTCTGCTTGGATTCGACTCAATCGACTGTCCGTTAATGAAGACATGACTTTCTCTCTTTTCAGGCATGTGGCCCAACCATTCCAAAAGACTGCAAAAGTATCACTAAATACAACGGCGTGTGCGTACAGATAGATGCAAATAATAATAAGATTGGACTCCCTATGCCTGCTTCTTTTGAGGGTAAATATGTTGATATCATGTAATGTAATCTTAACTCACTACAGCCTCTTAAATGGCTAAAAACTATATCAAAATTCTTAAACCTAACCCATTTATTTTCTTTGACAGAGTGCCAAATCAAAGCAGACATTGCGTTTTTACTGGATGGCTCAGGCAGCGTATATTATACTGATTTCAATATTATGAAGACTTTTGTGAAAGATCTGATCCGCTCGTTACTGGGAAGAGATACACAGGTAGGATTATATTCATAGATAGCATGACTCAGAGCATTCATTCTGGGTCCAATGTAAAATACAATTAATATCATATGACCATATAATGCATTTGTAATTATTTCAAAGCATAATAGTGTTTAATACATATTTCACTTTGTTTTTTCTTTTTGCAGTTTGCAGTTGTCCAGTTTTCGTACTCTTCCTGGATCCATTCTTACTTTAATAATTTCCGCAGCTCTGGGCCTTGGGAAACTGACATTGACAACATTGTGCAACGTAGTGGAGCGACTTACACGGCTGAAGCCATCCGACGGGTTGTGTAAGTGCCTTTGCAATGATAATGTTCCACAACTCCCAGTACTCATATTGCCCTTGCAGAGGCGCTACACAGGAAGTTAACAATATGGTGGTTTTCTCTAGGCCTAAATGAATAATTTCACTTGTAAAAAAATGTTTGTGTTGAAAAAGCTTCATTATGGTAAAAAAGAAACAGGAAAACAACAAATGGACCGGAAATGTAAAGTTAAATCCCATACAAAGTGTGTAGCCTACATGCTTCTCTAGATCAGGTTCACCACCACAGTTAGATGAGATACAAACATCAGTAGCTTAAAGGTACACAGCAAGGTTTATACTCTGTCCACAAAGGGAAGCATTATGTGCAATGTGATATGTGATATGAAACAGTCTGTTGTGTTGTGTGAAATAGTAATTTTGGAATATATTAACAACACAAAATATGAATACATGTAGCCTAGTAGTTAACCACTTTGTATCAAAGTGTTTTTAAAGTGTATCTTTCTTTTGACAGCAATGACGTCTTTTCAACATCAGGAGGATCCAGAGCAAACGTGCGGAGGGTCTTGATAGTCATTACAGATGGACAATCTAATGGCGGTTCCATACAACAGGCAGCAGCCATGGCTGAGAGGCAAAACATTATCCGATTTGCAATTGGGGTAAGATGTTCGGCTCACTTTGACATCGAGAGAAACTGTTGAAATTGCTCCACTAAACCTATAGTAGATGGATCTTCGTATCTCTGGTCATCCATTAGTTCCTGATTCAGAATAATAATTCTGAATCAGGAAGTGATGGATGATGACCAGAGATAAGAAGTTGGGTTGGGTTACTTTCTCTTTACATTTGAATATGAGTTCTAGGCTCTTGTACACCACATTTAGAACAAGAGTATATGTGGTCAGATCAAACTACTGTCTGCAAAACCTTACGGGTAAATAGCTCACATTGTAACGACTACAATAATAATTTGACATGACCGCCTCTATGTATCCATAAACAGATCAACTCTGTCACACACTGCAGTTACACCTCTAAAACACCTTTTCTTCATATCTCTAGGTGGGGAATGCATTTAATTCTAACTCAGCAAGAGCAGAATTGAACGCCATTGCATCCTCTCCAAAACTAGAGCATGTGTTTAAAGTGGACAACTTTGAAGCGCTTGACAAACTGAGGGACATCTTGCAGGACAGACTCTTTTCTATTGAAGGTACAGTTCCCACAATAGTTAGATTACATTTTACATTTTCAGTTGTTCCATTTGCAAAAATGTCAATTTCCATGGGGTTGATTGGGGGGGGTTAATTTCAATTTAAATCTCCCGAATGTGATTATACATGAATGAAGAGGAACTTCTAGTTACTGTCTTCATTCATTTTGCTGTCATAGGATCTCAATCTAGTGGTGACTCTCTGAAAATGGAAATGGCTCAGGAGGGATTCAGTGCAGCTTATGTGCCTGGGGTAATCAAAAACACCAGACACACACACACGACAGACTGACAGAATTTAACTGATTTTCTCTGTATATCAATTATTTACTTCTTTACT
>NC_139631.1:5265002-5347502 GCF_964638095.1 Poromitra crassiceps | reverse complement strand
TGCCCAGCTGTGTGGAGTTTGCATGTTCTCCCCGTGCCTCCTGGGGGCTTCCATCATATAGGAACCCCCTCACCAAAACATGCAATATCCTGGTTGCTAATGTGGTTCCTCCTCTGGTCGTTAAGGCGCCTGTTCGGAGGGAGGGGAACTTGTTGGAATAGTGTGAACCTCCCACGTGCTATGTCCTACCGGTGAAGCTTCCCTTGTCAGGTGAAAAGAAGCGGCTGGCTAACTGCCCATGTCTCGGAGGAAGCATGGAGCCAATTTTCGGCTCTCCCCAGATTGGTAGAGGGTGGAGCAGCAACCAGGATAAATAAATTAAAATTAGCACTAATGAGGGATAAAAATCGGGGGGAAAATATTATAAAAAAAAAAAAAGACAATGGAAACTTTCAAGTCAATGAAGTTAATACATTACAGTGCAATAATTTGACCAGAAACCATGCTATTGTAACAAACCTCAATGCTAAATCCATTTATGTATGAGAGTAGGCAGTTTCCTTTATCATGTCAATGTTGGCTGTTTATTGTTTGATACAGAGCGTTTGGATTAACATGGTTGACTTCATCCCCTCTACCACAGTTGGAGTTTGAGATCAACTGTGGCACTGATGACAACTGTGTTGATAACCTCAAAGTGGATTTCAACTTTACCAGGTGAGGGGGTTGGGCTGAGTCGAGGAAGGGTGATGGATTGTAGCCAGGGCTGTCCCGAATCCCATTTTGGGGACTTCAGTGAGAATTACGGGGGCGTGAACCTGCGACCCTCATGTTGGCAGGCAGGGAATCTACCGCTACACTACCCGGACGGACGCCCTATGCATTTTGTTAGTGATTGGCCCAAGGGCAGCCTGCCTTATTTGTGGTGGGTGTGACATGTTTCACTCGTCTCTTTTCTCATATAATCCGTCAGATCCTCAGAGGTTAAAGTGGGCATTGATGAATTGTTGGACGTCACCGTCTCAATGGAGAACACAGAGGAAAACAGTTACAACAGTCATGTCATTCTCACATACCCAGCTGAGCTCTCGTACAGGAAGTTCACACCACTGCAGGTAACGTATATCAATCAGTTTCAGGGTCATCTTCATGGTGACGCGTTCTCTAACGTCACATAGAGTGTTTCTGGTTGATGGGCATTTTTGTTTTCTTCACGTCCATAAAGGGAAGAGTTGAATGCAGCTCTGTAGACAGTGAAGACGCTTTAACACGGGGAAACACTGACTGCACCATTGACAAGCCTATTTTCAAAAGCAACACCAAGGTTCGTCCTTTGTGTCCCAAGCCTTTCTTCAGGTCTCACACTGCCGCAGTGACCGTTAACCAACACAGGAGGCGCTGTGATTACAAGATTGAATTTTGAGTGAACAAATAAAGTTCTCTCATCCGTTTCATTCTAGGCTCTGTTCATCGTCTCCTATGGGATAGACAGCAACAGACAACTTGATAGGAAGATTCATATTACTGCAAATGCCAGCAGGTACTATTCATCTGGAAATCTAAAACACTACAAACTCTCTCACTCTCACTCTCTCTCTCACTCTCTCACTCTCTCTCTCACTCTCTCACTCTCTCTCTCTGTGCTCTTCCTATTGCCATTTCTCAACATTTCTAAAATTAATTTCTCATCTGTTTTAGTGGAAATGTTGAGCACTCCCAAGAAAGTGAACTTTACAAAATGAAAGAGATTGCTGTGAAGTACAGCATTTTTGCCTCAGTTTCAATTGAAAGGTTTGTCTTTTTTCCTGTTCTATTTAGAAACATATACAATGGATCATTTCTTTAAGAACTTTAAAATTAAACTGTGTTACATAATGAATGTTTAAAAAAAAAGTTGATTTTTCCTTTCAGTTCACTCAGCTACACCAATTTCAGTTTTGGAAAGAATAATTTGCAGAAACCAGTCCAACATTCAATCATGGTAAAATATCTAATAGAATGATTTTAAGCTTCTTTGACTTGATCCATCCTGGAGTTTATTACAGAGTAATCTGCCCCTTGTCCTCCGCCTCCTCTCAGGTGTTAAATATTTTGAGAGCGGTCAATATGACCGTGGTGTTCAAGGTGCCAGTGAAGCTTGGTGACAAAGACATCTGGCTGGATCCTACAAGTCTCCAGGTGATATGATGTGGAGGTTCAAAGCTGCTGAAACCTACATATGAATGCTTATATCAGGCCTGTGTTTTTAATGCATTGCTTACCGCCAACAAATCCTATGAAAGTCTGCTCCATGTAGCCAGTGACCAAATGTCCCAGCAGCCATAGAACGTGTATTAAAAAATAAAAATAAATAAACAAAACACGTCAAAGATCCATGCCGTTGCTCTGGGCAACATATTTCATCATCGCGATGCACCGGGCCGGCCGACTTTTTCCCGCAAACAACTTAAAGGCCCATTCCGTAACTTCTGACTCTTACTGACACCGGTGGCCGTTAGAGTAACTTCCCAAATGTTATCATGTCGAGGACCGCAAGCTTTTGAAAACAGATCCCCATTTGATCAAGGTTTTGTCTCAAAAACCCTGATTCAAGTAGGTTTTTGTTTGGGACACATTTTGCTTGGGACACTTGAGTACTAATGATGCGCGGGACAATCCGAAACCCACGTGTACCGTGGGGTTATCCGCATGTGGGACAGACACATGCGGAGACATGATGCAAATTCTCGTGTCATTCTTGACTACATTTTCAATAAGTTTTAAAGTTACACACTGCAACATGACGGATTAGGGTACCTTGGTCTTTGGACAATTACCTGTGCTCCTGAATCTTTTTTTTTCTTTCCGGGTTGCAGGTGGGTTTCGGGTCGTTGCTTTATGTGTATGAAAATGGGTGGAGGGGGTTTGGATATGTCGGATCGGGCAGTCGTGCAGGACCTGTGCACCACTACTGTGTACATATATAATAAATGATTGAACCGAATGACCTCTAGTCATGTGTTCACATCATATTCTCAAGTCAGACTAACATGAATCAACTTGATTTCAGATTCAAGGCTGCCAAAGAGACAAAGATAAACAACCTACTGTGCCAGATTTTGTGGCTCAGCTAAAGAAAAATCAGACAGTGGTAAATATTTGTCATGTATAATTTTCTCACCGGAGCTATAAAAATGGCAACAGGCCAACTATTCATGACATGACATTGCCTTGGAGTTTTCTTTGCCTTCAGTAATAAATCACTTCGCTCTCTTGATGATCCATAGGACTGCTCTGTAGCCAGGTGCTCAGTGTTCAAATGCACGAGGTTCATGGGAAGAAATGACCGCGACATTTACATTATCTCTGCCAATCTTAGTTCTGGATGGATAGAACAGGTAAGTAATGTGTAGTCTATAATATTTAGCAATTTAACAAGTTTATTTATTATAGCAATTCAAGTTCATGTTAAATCTCCATAACATGCTCAAATGAAACTAGCTTCATCCTCATTGTCTCAAACCCTTAGATTGGATTGATGTCTGCCAAATTCCTCCTGATCAGCACAGCCACTCTGGAGTACGACAGAGACCAGTACATCTTCTTTTCAACAGGGTCCCAAAATAACCCCCCTGTGCGAAGGGTAATTACACGTTTGTTTCACTTGTAAACGTTTAAAAGACTCTGAATATGATTTTTGATCCAAATGTCACTCCCACCCCTTAGATTGAGGCAGAGGTAGAAGTGTATACTGAAACAGACCTCACCAATGAGATCGTTGGAGGATGCCTGGGAGGGCTGCTTCTGCTGGCTTTGCTCACTGCTGGCTTATATAAGGTAACACACTGTGGGTATTTCAGGTTATGACACACGGCTTTGGTGAATACTCAATCTGGGAACCCAGAGACTATTTTTATTTGAAAAATAGACTCTGGGACAGCCCTACTGTTTTCCCAGCTTTCTGTACAGCGCGCCTCTCCTGCCACCGTCACTTCCAAAAAAGAACGTCACATGTGACATGAGTCGTATGATTTTAGATGGGTCAAAGTCATATTTCCCATGTATCTTGGCGATTCTATGGCCAGACGAGTTGTAATATATTGTCATGTCATGGTCATGTCAACTTTACATTGAAGTCAACGGGGAGAAGCTTGTGTTTTCCCCCTAAAAGGGGGCGGGAACATGTGCTGCCTACAAAATGACGTATTGCTGATCTGATGTAGTATGCATTCTCTACATGAGAGAAATACAGTGTGGGCTCATACAAAGTTAAAGTTAAAGTTAAACAAGCAGTAGTCTAGACTATAATTGTATTCATAACATTTGTATTTATTGTACAGCTCTAATGCTAGATTGATGTGTTTGTCGTGACCTTTATCTCGATGTAACGGTGTGTTTCCTTCCTACTCTCAGGCTGGGTTTTTCAAGAGTCGGTACAAGAAGATGATGCAGAAGGATGCAGGAGAAGCACAAGGTCCTGGGGGAGATGGAGAGACAGCACCAGCAGAACAATGAACACAAGGACAGATGAGCTCCCACAGACACTCTACTCACACAGCTAGCATGCCGATGACAACAACAGCACTAACGCTAATGTTATATGTGCTCACCTTGATCCATATCGAGCACAAACAGCATCAACATCACAACATCCAACAGCATAGTGCAGTTATTGCTTTTTTCCCTACCATTAGCATTACTTGCTGTTGACAACTTTTCATCTGAATGTCCACTCAATGAAATGGAAAATGTTTAATTGATTTATTGATTGGTCACTGTGAACCCAGCCTTTTGTATATATAGTTTTCTATTCCTCCTGTCAGCATCTTATTATAATTTGAGAAGTGTCAGTGTGCGTGAAACTGTGCGTGTCAGTGTGCGTGAAACTTTCAGGGGTTGTAAAGAGCAGTGGTTCTCAAATGGGGGTCCGGAGATCCCCAGGGGTTTACGGCACTTTGTCAGTGGGGCCGCGAAAAGTTTTCAGGAAAATAAAACTAAAAACCTTTTTTTGTTGCAAAAGCTTCATAGTTCAACGGAAATATTTTATGCTTTAAATCTAAAATGGTTCATGGATTACATTCTAATCTAACAAACCTATCAATTTAAAAGTCAAGCGCGTTACCGTGGAAACAATTAAGCTTAGCCCAAAATCACAAATCAGAATGAGGGGGTCCCCGGTATATTTTCTATCTTGTAAGGGGTCCTTGGCTGAAAAACATTTGAGAACCCCTGGTAAAGAGCACCCGTGCGGGTGACCTGACGGAGCCGGATTTTTTAAATTAGGTGATTGCCCTGATTACCTATGTGATGAGGTCATCAGTGATGATGTCAGGAAGAAGTTAGTATAGTAGTGGCAACTGCTATCACAACCACAGGATAGAGGGGGATTCACCCTGTCCTCCTCCTTCTCTTCATCGGTTCAAGGTGTCCACCATCACCGCTTGACAGATGAACATTTTGAGTAAAAGTGCTCCTCGTTGCGCTACAATAGCAAATGCATCTCTGTGGCTTTTGATTAAATATGTAATATACGCTGGTATGCATAATGTCATTTCACAGACTATTCACAGTATATATATATTTTTTTAATAGTAAATCTAGGAATATAGAATATTTGTGAGTCACATCGAATAAGAATCTCAGTAGCTCCTTTCTTCACCATTTGGCTGTTAATTTCCATTCTGCACCACTTTGGTTAAATCTGAGATATATCAGCAACTGGTTCAACGGCTTCTCCACAAAATCGTTTTAGTTTTTCTGTCTATATACCAGGACTGCTGATACTGCTGGTTTGTGACAGCCCTCTCAGCAGTTCAGGACTAGATACTGCTGGCTTGTGACCGCCCTCTCAGCAGTTCAGGACTAGATACTGCTGGCTTGTGACCGCCCTCTCAGCAGTTCAGGACTAGATACTGCTGGCTTGTGACCGCCCTCTCAGCAGTTCAGGACTAGATACTGCTGGCTTGTGACAGCCCTCTCAGCAGTTCAGGACTAGATACTGCTGGCTTGTGACCGCCTTCTCAGCAGTTCAGGACTAGATACTGCTGGCTTGTGACCGCCCTCTCAGCAGTTCAGGACTAGATACTGCTGGCTTGTGACCGCCCTCTCAGCAGTTCAGGACTAGATACTGCTGGCTTGTGACCGCCCTCTCAGCAGTTCAGGACTTGGTGCATAACTATTCAGATTGTTTTCTGGAAGCTTTTTTCTCACTTTCAAAGTGTAAAGAGCACAACAGCAAAATGTTGAAGTGGCATGCTAATAATAATGAATAATGATAATAATAGCAGGAATACGTAATGTTTTTGGAGTAACACCATTTTTATTAAGAATTTTAAATCTGCTCATTGAACACATTTAATTGAATATTGTTTTGCTCCAAGAAACCGATTTTGAAATTCTGTATGTAATGATAAATGTGGCAAGTTGGCTGACATGACGATGTTTATATCAAAAACCCATAATGAATCTGTAGTATTGTGGCTTACAAAGATAATTCACAGAGATGTTAAATAAGGTACAGTGTATTTAATTAACCACTAGTTAAATTTCATGGCAGTTGCAAAAAACAAGGGAAAAAAAAAGATTTTCCAAAGTGGCAGTCAGTCTTTAATAAAAGCAAAGAAATGCTTTGTTCAAGTCAAATCCTTCACACAACAGCAAAATAAAACTGACTGATATCAATTCAAAAGGCGGGTGGAACAGAAACCTTTAAAAACACAACCGAGGACCTTTTGCTTGCAGAGATGTCAACTACACACAATTAAAGTTTATACTGATCAAAACATACAGAGAGAAGTAGTTCAATTGGAGACAACTCAAAGAAGATTAGTGTCTGATAGAAAGAAAACATTCATTTTACAATAAAAATATTTTCACAAAAACCTCAAAAAAGGAGAAAGGGTAACGAAAAAATATAGATATATATATATAAATGTTCGCTTTTCATCTTTTCAGTACAGTCACAAATCACACAGCTGTGGCAAAAATCTCTTTTTTAAAATCACATAACTGAAAGATAAGAGGATACCCTCCACCCCCTAGCCATCCCCTCCACCCCCCCCTCCCCCCACGTGATTGTGTGTTCCATTTTTAAGAGCATATACTGCAGTTACAACAGATTCCCCACTGAACAAAAGCTGCACATCAAATCTTGGATATCAAGACTATCAAAAAAAGGCACAAATAACCAGACAGGTTGCACAAACAACTCGGCAGAAGCAAAATATCGTACAACAGAGTCCCGGTAAGGTTCCCAGCGCCCTGTAATGTTCTCACTAGATCACCAAGTCGCCATCTACAGGCGAGTCAAGTCCCTGCAGGCAGCCGGTGTGGACTACAAGTCCCATCCCAAGAACTGTAGAAGCAAGTGCATTTCCTATAGAGAGCCCCAGGGAATGAGTCCGGAAAACATCGCTAACACTTCCGGGTTCTTCACTGTTTTCGCCTATGGGATTTTTGAATGGGTTTTTGGCGCAATGCTTCAAATAAGGTCTCTGGGCAACGCAAGCTTAATCAAACGCGAACCAGTGTTCAGCGGGATAATCTTCACACATGAGGACCACTTTTATGAGTTTTTGAGGGTTCCGACTACAGAAATACGTCATCCCTGGGGCTCTCTATTTGGACAGAGAGATGGCTACACAGCAGGCAGCGGCTGAGAACATTGGGACAGACGCTCACTTCAGGGTGATTTGTCACCAAGCGTTCTTCTCCAGAGATTCTTCAGGGTGCCGAGTGCAACAACAGACACCAGGAAAACAACAAACTGTGTGGAGTTTTACCGGGACTAAAAGAACTCCACCGAAAAACAAGAGATTTATTTTGTACATAATCTCACACATATCCAAAAACTGTCAACAGTTTTGCAGACATTTAGTTTGACAGTTATCGAGTGTTGATTTGAGTTGTGGACCAGTGATGTCATGGCATTGTGAGTGACATCACTGGTCCACAACTTCACTCAAATCTCAATAACTATCAAACTGCTTTACTGTAAATGAATGCCTGCCAAAAACGTTTACAGTTGTCAGATGTGTGTGAGATTATGTGCAAAATAAACCAGTATTGTTTTGCGGTGAAATTCTCCTTTAATCACTTCTCAGAGGTGGAAATAATCTCATTGGTTTTGTCAAACCTCTAGGGGCGGAGCCAAAGCGCCACAGATTTCCAGGGCAAAAGTTTGCAAACTTGAATGGCAAAAAGGAATCAAAATAAAAAAAAATATCAATTTATCATTCATTCAATTCATCAATATCATTCATTCATAGTCATTGGCAGACTTTTTCAGTTAGTAGCAGAGTGCTAGGTTTCAAAAAAATCATTGGGCTTCAGACTAATGTTACTTTGCCAGAAAAACGGTGCTTCTGTGGCACCGCCCACTGTTTATTTCAACCAATTAGATTAGGTCTGCTTCTGAGAAACATTTGTATAACTAAAACTCCAATTTACTCTCCAACATGTTCTAAAGTGTATGCAAATATATAAGAATCAAAAGCTAAGAATCTGTACTATTGCCTCACTCATATATGATTGAAAAAGTTCATACATTTACAGCTAGCCTCAGTACTTTTTCCACACACTGTATATACATCATGGAAAATTGCTTTCATCCAAATGACAGCCGATGCAACAGCAGCTGGACAGTTATGAAATTGGCCTGTTAAATTATTAATTATATTTTTAATTCCTTGGTTTACTTTAAGTGCCAGAGGAGTCAGATTCTTGGAGAATCCACTCATGTAGATTATTTTCGTGTAGTAAATAACACTTTAATTCATTCATTAGGTCACTCACGTTACCAAATTAACGTGTGTTTGTTTTTGGAAGTGGGAACGCTGTAAGCTAACCTAACATGGTTAGGTGTACCATGAAACAGAACATTTGATGCCCACTTGTAAACGATTTAAAATGACAGCCATTAGATGGTGCAGTGCTACAAGCGGCCGGTAGATAAATGCTAAGTTCTTTAGATCTAGCCCAAGTGATGCTTCTGAGTTAGTTAGCTCAGAAGTTAGTTAGCTTCTGAACTGATGTTTGTCTCATCCACAAAAGTTTCAAAACACAATTTTCTTCATCTTTAAAGCTAAAATAAAACCTTCAATCAACAGCCTTGATTTCTGCTGCAGGTTTGTAATTTTAATTCCACTGCAGATTTCTGCCGGTTTTGACGTATCGTGAAAGTGTGAAATTTGAATCAAGACTTCATGTAGCTAATTAAGGACTACATGGAAAACATGATCGATCTGCCTGTTTCTGATGTGGAGTATTAAAACATGATCTCTTTCACATGCCTGGATTTCTCCGTTAAGAGGGAATAACGTGGTTTGTGATTATTGTGGCATAAATACATAGCTATGGTTATTCTCCTATTGAACCACTACAAGACATTTGTTTTAGCATGCAGATGGAATTTGGCCAAAAACGCTATATATATATATATATATATATATATATATATATATATATATATATATATATATATATATATATATAAAAACGCACATATATCAAAGTTGGAGTAAATCTATCAAAAACGCAAAAAGGTACCAAACAAACAAAGAACAGCAAAAAGACAAAGACAAAGAAAACAGGCGAAGCAAAGAAAGAAAGGGAACATACTGTAAGCAGCACCATGTGATTAGGGAGAGTGAAATAGCACAAAAAGTTAGAAGAGGAGGAGCCTGGGCTTTCCGGGCGGAGTGGCCTGGCTGTGTGGCACTTAACATCGTCTTTGTATACAGAGCTTATAACAGTCATGCAAAGGGCACAGTATATTATGCTAACAAGGCAAAGGAGGAGAGCTCAACAAGACAGAAGAAAGGAGAGAGAGCAGAAGAAAACACTGAAGAGGAAGAAAAAAGAGAGGCACAACAATATCTCTTCCCAGACACAGACAAGTTCTCTGCGATAAGTGAATTCATAATCCTGACGCGGTCATTTATGAAAAATATCCTCCTGTTCATGTCGACTGGTGCTTGTACATTATAAATCCGCTTTTCCTTTAGTTTCTCGTCATTAAGGCCAAATTGAAAGGCCAAACACGGCACCTGCCGCTGTCACTTTACAACTCAATGCGGTTTGACACAACCGTACCCATCATGGCTACGAGAAAAGAACATGGCCACGACCGTCAGTGAAAAGGAAAAACATTAGAAATGCATCGGATTCACCTTGAATTGTCACTCTTGCATTACGATATTTTCAAGACTAGAATATTTGCATTTGGGCCTTCTGTGTGGATTTAAAAAATGGCTGTTATGACGGCTTTTTGGCCCGAAGTCTGTGATTATATTGCATAATTCAGTTGATTTAATTGGGGATTTATTTTTTTGAGAGAGAGAGAGAGACCGCATGACAAAAGGTTAGAAAATTCAATAGACCTTTTTGATGGATGATTCCGATAACCTGCTCACTCAGAAATAATCTACCATTGTTTGTGCAAGATAGGCAGAATTATAACCACAAACATTGCACCAAGAAACACAACAGCTAGTTTATCACTGTCATCTGACTAGACAACAGGTCTTGAATAGGAATAGCCAGAGCCAAAGCCTTTGAGAGACACACACAAATGTTTATCTTGGCTTAAAACACAAAATCACCTCCACACTATAAGCCATGCTGTAACCCCCTCACCTCCGAGTGAGAGACAGAAAGAGTAAAGTAGAGAGAGAGAGAGACAGAGAGAGAGATTGATTCCTGACTCCATTCCTGAGCAAAGTAGACTTGACGAGTGAGACCCAAGGAATCCAGGTGATGACAGGAGAGAGGAAACCAAAATGACAGCAACAGAGTGGAGGCAGGGAGGAGCAGTGGCCAGCAGAGGGCAGTCCAGAGTCATCTGGGGAGGAAAGACAACAGTGACTGTGAGACGCGCCATCAACTAAGCATTTGTGTTTACCGGCAGGACAGGACGTAGCATGATTGTGGGATGATCACGCTATTCCCACCAGTTCCCATTTGCCCCGAACAGGTGTGCCCCAACCGACCAGAAGAGGCGCTAGTGCAGCGACCAAGACACATACCCTTAATCTGGCTTCCCACCCGCAGACACAGCCCATTATGGACGCTATGTGGACCTACCTGTGTGAGATGTTAGGACCTAAAGCCTGGCTGGAAACGTGCGGTTTCTTCAAAGATGAGCTCCTTCAGTTTCTCTTTGGGTAGGTCGTCCAGCTCCATGTCGAACTTGAATGGGGCCTCGGCTACAGGCTGCACAGAGAAGCAATGTTCGTGTAAATGTACAGTTGCAGTTAGATCCCAATTGGTTATTTATGGCACAGCAGCTAAATGGTGTAGTAGTAATAGTGTAAGTGTAAGTAATACTGCAATAAACAGAAATTAACCCATTGGTACCTGATGCAGCATTTGTGTGTGTATCCCTTTAAGACCGCGAACCGCGTTAAAGGGATACGCACACAAATGAGGGATATACACGCAAATGCTGCATCAGGTATCAATGGGTTAAAGAAATATGCACCATCATTGTGTTATGCAGAGGTGCTGCAGGTGCTGATCACTATTAGCAGCCAATTATCTTCTGATACATTTTTATTCCTTTTGTGATCATTTATTTTATTGAAGGAATTTGATTTTTGATAGCATCAAATTTAATGCTACACTAAAATTGTAATGAATAAAGAGAAAAAACTACAACAGACACCAGATCTCCACAAATGTAGCATTATAATCTCACTGTCAAAAGATGGTGCGTCCTCATTCAAAACATAGCGTCGAGTGCCCAGATGACACAAGCTGAAGTCTAACGGTCCTAAGCGACCATCTCACCTCATCTGTAGGGTCGTAATACTGCTCCAGGTATGGGTGTGCCAGGGCCTCCTCCACCTCGATCCTCTTGTGGGGGTTGAAGGTCAGCATCTTGTCCAGCAGGTCCAGTGCTACAGCAGAATCGCAGAGGGACAGGAAGGATGTGGACGTTTAAAATGGCACAAGGAGACAATAAAGGAGTTAATTTAGGTGTTATTTTGTATACTTTCTGAGCAACAGCGGCAACAACAAATTTCCCTGTCCACTAGAGGGTGCCAGGACACGCTACATCCCTCTTGGGATATACTATAACCATTATAGTATAACCCCAGAGGGATGTAGCGTGTAGCAGTATAACCGTTATATGTAGCTTCCTCTCAAAGCTCCTCTCTACTCTCACTAGCATGTTGATACAGTTACATTGTTTCTGTAACTGGATGATGTTGTACTTTTATCTGCTACTTTGATATTCGTTCTCTTAAGTGTGCTGAGTGTTTTACACTCTCCTATTGTGAATTGTTGGTAGTCTGTGTCTTTGTTGATTCTGTACTGTTCTGTTTTTTTTTTTACATGCATTCATGTACTTCTGATGTGTAACTTCTCCGCCTTCTTGGCCAGTTCTCCCTTGTAAAAGAGGCTTCGGCCTCAACAGGATTTTTAACTGGTTAAATAAAGGTAAAAAAAAAAAAAAAAAGCATTCATAGCATCTGACAGTGGTCATTTCAACAATTCCATGAGTCAAATGGCTGATTGTGACTCTGACCTTTGGGATCAGCGTTGGTGAAGAGGCGGTTCCACGGCACTTTACAGCGTGAAGGCAGTGACAAGAGGTAGTTCCTGGCCTTAATGTTGATGATGCAGTTGAGATCCTCCTGGGAGGGAGAGCCCAGGATCCCTGAGAGAGACAGAGACATGATGGAGACAACAATGAGCTTCTGCATCCATATACAACAGTGGGCAAGTGCAGACTTCTGGGGAAAAACAGGGAATGTTCAAATTCATTTTTGCACTATGTTGGTTAATTTCCTTGAGAAAGGACCCCAACGGTCTGGATGTATTCAAAATGACAGATGGGAGAAGCAAGCAATATGTGGTCTGGCAAAAAGGGCATGTTACTTAAGACATGAGACACTTTATTGTCATTGTCCCTGGCAGACAACAAAATTAGGTTTGGTACTTTCAGTGACCAGCAGCAATAAGTATATAGACAAGATATAATAGATAGTAATAAAAATTGAGAGAGAGAGACAGGCGCACGCACGCACGCAGACACACACACACACACACACACACACACACACACACACACACACACACACACACACACACACACACACACGGTAAGATATAAAGGGAGGTTTCACCTAAGATGTGGTTGAGCTGATCCAAGTAGTGCTTCCCAGGGAAGATTGGCCTGTTGGACAACATCTCAGCCAGGATGCAACCCACTGACCAGATGTCTATGGACTTGGTGTAGCCCTGCGAGACACACACACACACACACACACACACACACACACACACAATATACTTAAGGCATAATAACATATGCCATTTGGTGGATCCAATCAGTAGCATTGATGAGGCCAGTGGGACTCAAACCCCTGACCACTGTTAGTGCCATGCTCATAGGCTGGTGAAGGCAACATTACAGGAGGCTGATTTAAAAAGCAAAATAATCAAAGGGACTTGGCAACACCAGCCTACTTCCAGCTGAGCACAGACAATGAAAGGACACCAGGTAATTAACTGTGAAGGATAACCCTGTTCTGTATGAAACCTGAAACAGAAACCTGCTATTGCATTTTGAAAAGTTCTAATAATTTTTTTTGTACATTTAAGACTCAGATAAGTATCTTTAGATGTTTTAAGGACCCGTGCATACCCTTTACACACAGGAACACAGTATAGAAATGTATGGTAAGAAGGAAATATACACCTTTGATATGTTAAAATTACTTTGAAATGCTTGGTTTTGCATGGGGTTGACTTAAAAGTCTGGATTTGCTGGGGAAAATGACACTGGTAAATGACAGCAGTACAGTAGCAGAATGCAATGAGAGTAACTAGAAACAACACAGTAATAATAGGTCTCTGCACTTCTCCATCATGTTTAATTCTGCAAAAATATATGAAATGTAGAATAATATTTAAATCAGCAATACTAACAAAAACCAAAGCTCCAGGTGTCCTGGACATATAAACTGCTAAAATGGCAACAAAAAAGGAAAAGATCGACTCAACTCTCGTCCTCTCTGTTTCCTAGTTGTTGTCATGCTGAAGGTGTACTAACTAACTCACCTTGGAGTTGAGCATGATCTCAGGTGCCCGGTACCAACGGGTGGCTACATACTCTGTTAGGAACCCAGTGTGATCGTGGTCGGGATCAGCCACACGGGCCAAACCAAAGTCACAGACCTGAGGGGAGAGGATTGATACACAAAGTATGGTTGCAGTGTAAGTAGTACACAAGAACAAACAGCGGGGAGACACACCAGAAACATCTCCGATGCGTAAGCGCCACGTCGCAGGGAGGCACTCTCATTTCACTCTCTGGACTGTAGGTCCCCAATACCGCGGTCCGGGTCCGGACCCAGAAGCCGTCCTATATAGACACTGCGTAACGCGTCATCATTCAGAAACCACGCCCAAGACGGGGGAAAACACAAACTCCTGTCCAATCCTGGTGTTCTCCTATGTCACGTGCATGGTTGCGTGTTGCACCAAAAGATCGTATATACGGAAGATGAACACTCCAACTTACTTCTTCACAGCTAGATCCACATTTTTCTTCTCGCCAATTCTCAATGGCTTCCTTGTTTTGCTCAGGAGTACAAAAAAACTTTAACTTGCGATTTTTTACATTTGTTTTCTACGCAGCACACCACACAACAGCTTTTAGCTATGTTTAATTCAAGGAAAATGACACTGGTGTGTGGAAATGAACGGAGCTCTTCCTCCGTGATGGGCGTGGCCTATTACATGCACTGTCTCTATCCGGACCCAGAGCTATAACCTAGAATTCTTCGATTTTTCAGGAGAGTATCTATTTTAAAGCTGTGTAGCTATTCTAGCATTTACGGTAGTAGTGGTTTAGCGTCTCATGTGATGCCACTCTCCCACTGGCAGATGTACCTTCAGATCACAGGTGGTGTTGAGCAGAAGGTGGCAGATGTACCTTCAGATCACAGGTGGTGTTGAGCAGAAGGTTGGAGGGCTTGAGATCCCGGTGCAACACGTTGGCAGAGTGGATGTACTTGAGCCCTCGTAGGATCTGGTAGAGAAAGTAGCAGATGTGGTCGTTGCTCAGGTGCTGAGTCTTCAGAAGCTTGTACAGGTCTGTCTCCATCAGATCCTGGACAATGTATCTGCACAGCGCCACGTTAAAGAACTTTACAGTAGGGTTAGATTTCCTGCCTACCAACACGAGGGTCGCAGGTTCGAGTCAACCGTGGTAACTCCGGCTTGGTCGGTCGGTCCACACAAGCGCAATTGGCCGTGTCTGCGGTTGGAAGCCGGATTAAGGGTATGTGTCCTGGTCGCTGCACTAGCGCCTCCTCTGGCCAGTGGGGGGCACCTGACGTGCTACGTCCTGCCCCTGAAACTCCTCGCTGTCAGGTGAAAAGAAGCGGCTGCCGGCAACTTCACGTGTATCAGAGGAAGCATGTGCGAGTCTACAACTCTCCCCAGATCGGCAAAGGGGGTGGAGCAGTGATCCATCTTTCTTTTTTCTTACAATCTACTACTGACATGATATGTTGGAAGTGTTCCACCTTCCTTTATGTTCTAATTAGTGTGAGCCGCAAAGATATTTTTTCCCCCAATTCTGATTGGATCGCAAGTTATACAAATGAAGATACTACGCTCACTTCGTCAGACGAAGAGCTAATGTAGCTCGAAACGTTACCACTTGCACTTGGTGCAATAATGCTATTCAAAAGGAGCCCTTGTAGTGTGCGAGCGTATCTTCATTTGTTTCACTGCTATATTTTTCGACTCAGTACCTACCCGAAGTCTCGGCCCTTGGATGTGCATGTTTTCATCTATTCATCGCAAGTTATACAACCTATGTATGACCTCTATTTGAATACTCAAAGCGTAATTTGTCTGTTGTCTTGACAATAGGTAAATTTGACATCACTCACCTAAGGTAACTGTCATAATTTTGGCACCACAGCAGCGTGTCTGAACAGCATTACCATGGAGTACTGGACAACAGACGGAAGGCAAAATAGCCGTGCTCGATTTGTATTTGAGGAGACGTCGCAATTCAGTCAAATCTTGCAGACAGTAAATAAAGAACTTCTAGTCATTTACTTAGAGCTCATTTCTGTTTAGGAGAGAGATTTTTAGAGGTTTAGGCTCACGGTTTCTGGCAAGTAGACGGCACAATGAGCTCAGTTTGTGCTAGCTTCAGTCTGAGCCATCATCCTATCTACTGCAGAGTGTAAAAATACACATACTACATTATGACATCATCCTATCTACTGCAGAGTGTAAAAATACACATACTACATTATGACATCATCCTATCTACTGCAGAGTGTAAAAATACACATACTACATTATGACATCATCCTATCTACTGCAGAGTGTAAAAATACACATACTACATTATGACATCATCCTATCTACTGCAGAGTGTAAAAATACACATACTACATTATGACATCATCCTATCTACTGCAGAGTGTAAAAATACACATACTACATTATGACATCATCCTATCTACTGCAGAGTGTAAAAATACACATACATTATGACATCATCCTATCTACTGTAGAGTGTAAAAATACACATACTACATTATGACATCATCCTATCTACTGCAGAGTGTAAAAATGGTAAATACACATACTACATTATGACATCATCCGATCTAGATGTACTGCAGAGTGTAAAAATACACATACTACATTAAGGCAGTGTAAAAATACACATAGTACATTATGATATCATCCTATCTACTGCAGAGTGTAAAAATAGTAAATACACATACTACATTATGACATCATCCTATCTACTGCAGAGTGTAAAAATAGTAAATACACATACTACATTATGACATCATCCCATCTACTGCAGAGTGTAAAAATAGTAAATACACATACTACATTATGACATCATCCTATCTACTGCAGAGTGTAAAAATAGTAAATACACATACTACATTATGACATCATCCGATCTAGATGTACTGCAGAGTGTAAAAATACACATACTACATTATGACATCATCCTATCTACTGCAGTGTAAAAATAGTAAATACACATACTACATTATGACATCATCTTATCTAGATGTACTGCAGAGTGTAAAAATACACATACTACATTAAGGCAGTGTAAAAATACACATACTACATTAAGGCAGTGTAAAAATACACATACTACGTTATGAAAGTGAGTGACTAGGCCCCCCTGAGTCAAGCATGGCCACTTTGTTACTCTTGATATTCATTGAAGAGCATCTCGGCCAAATATATGATGAAAAGTGGCCATTATGTAATAAAACAATCCCTACAAATCACAACTCAACACATGGGACCTGAAAATCATTTCAAAGTCTCAATACAAAACATTATGGGTCTAACACTCAACAGAGAGCTCAACAGTCACGTGACTTTGTGTGATGTTTCCAGCCCCGGAAGAGAGTTCCCTGAACTTCCCCATTCATTTTCTCCATAGACAAAACGAGTTTTGAGGCTCTCTTCCGGGGCAAGAAATGTCACGTGACTGTTCGGCTCTATTGGAAAGGATACACGTCCTTCATCTGGTCAATGGTTGGTGTGCGGATGATGTCGTTGATGCTAATAATGTTCTCATGTTTGAAGCGCAGAAGGATCTTGATCTCTCTCAGGGTGCGCTGGCAGTACGTCTGGTGCTCAAAAGGGCTGATCTTCTTAATGGCCACACGAATCTTGTTGTCGCGGTCATAGGCAGAGCTGGATGGAAACAAAAAAAAAACACAAATTTGTCAACAATATTCAAGAAACGAAAATTGGCAGTTTCCTCTTCTAAGATGGTGTAAGCCATCAAAAACTCTAGTATATTGTGTTTTTCCTCCCTCAGAGTGGGCTTTTTGGGGGGTGACTACCAGGGTGGGAATGACATGGCCTCCATTGCCCCTCCCTCCGGCTGTGATGGCCTGAGATCCCCAAGGCCACCTTGGCAGTGCCCTGCTAGCAGCCTGTATGTAACCTGCCCTTTGCAAAGGATGTGTCATTGGCTCATTTTAACCCACATTTCAGAAAAAACGCTTTTCAATGTCAATAGAGCAGTTGCCTTTGTGCCCTGGCATGTGGCCTTGTGCCCTAAAAACCTTTGCGAGGCCGAAGGCCAGATGGCCTTGACCCTAAAATGACTAAATCCCACCCTGGTGACTACGCACGACAGTGAGCATGATCGCTTCGTGTTAAGAACATCACGCGAAGCTTGTCGAGAGGCGACTGTGAAGTTGAACTACCTCTGAGACGGTCCTCTGTCGGACCTTAATGTTTTGTCCTTCAGAGGTAGCAAACTGTGGAATAGCTTACCAGTGTCAGTCAGAGAGAGTAGCAGTATTCACACATTCAAGGGGCTGTTAAAGTCATGGCTCCTCAGATCAAACCAAAACTGCGACCACATCTAAACCCTCTTGTTTCATGTGTTGTTTTTTGTATATGTATATCCCTGAAAGTCCAATGTCTACCTTAGTCAATGTCCCTAATGTCTCGTGTTTTTGTTTTATCTGTATTGCATACCTGAATTGGAAATCTGTATATGCACACCTGAATTGGAAAGTCAAATGCCTCCTTCATGTATATGTATGTCTCCTCTCCTCTTTACCCCATATGTATGTATATGTCATTTACATCGTATCCCTGTCAGTTGCCCTATGTATGCACTAATTCTTCTATTTCTTTTTCTTTTTAAACTTTTTGCACTCTACCTCTACCTGTCGAGGGACTACGGATGGAAATGAGCTAAGGCTACAATCCGGCACATTTACATGCAAATGTTCATCAATGTTGCACTGTCCCTGAAATAAATAAAGAAATAAAATAAATAAAATTAAGACTGAAGATATGGAGCAATTTGTTTTTAAAGCACCCCAAACTTTAAAATTCTCTAAAAAGGATATGTATCCTCATGCGTGTGAGGATGCAACCTGATTTCTAAATCGGTTTGGATTTTAAAACTCCTGTAATGTGCTCCCGGCGTTAGATCTAGCCGCCACGAGTGTTTATATATCTCACCACAGAAATGCGTGAAACAAACCCACATAGTAGGACAGAACAGGAATGAGACAATGCGTTGCTATAGTGACGGGTTAGTAGGGATTGAAATGTAAACAAAAGTGTGCTGCTCTCCTGCAAGGGGAATATGGGTGACCTTCCTTTCCACTTGTGTGAGAGAACATGTGTGTGTGGGAGGAGAGGAGACACTGCTCTACTAACTCCATGTGCACTGCTCTACTAACTCCATGTGCACTGCCCCCACAGCAGTTTGGATACCCTGGTTTCCAGAGAAGACGTACAGTAGGGTACTACAATCTACTACAATCTGATCCAGGGAGGAGGCAGCTTAGCACAAATATCATTCACATCTTTCTAACAGTCAAAGAGGCATGCTACACCTATTTTGACAGCACAAAATAATGCCAAACATAGTAAAAACACATGCAGAAATTCTTCAACAGCTACCTTAAAAAACACACATTTACTTATTTACTTACACCTTTTCAAATTATGCATATTTTCATTCAGCTCAATTGAAACATCATAAACTAACATTCCCTCCTATAATACATAATGTCATATCACACACACCCTCTTCTTGTTGTCTGTCAGTTTTGCAGCCAGCATTCTTCAGGTCTTCTGTTTCTTTGCTTTTGACAAACAAGCATTAAAAAAGTGCTCTATATGTTGCCCTTAAATTGTGTATCTGTGATGTGACTTTTTGCTTAGCTGCAAAACCACAACCTTACAATGGTGGGTCACTATAAAACAGACTTTGGTCCACACTACATGTCACCATTTCTTGAGGCAACACCATGTGTTCCTTGTCAGTCCACTCTGTCCTTAGGCCTGCTACAGTAGCTACTTGAGGAAGTACAAAGTACACTGGGTTGTTTGTGTAGTGCTAATATGCTTGCGTTGCGTTGCCAATGTGTATTGTATGAGTCGACCTGGCCGCGCCTTATCATTAAGAGTGTGTTTTTATCATTAAAAGTGTGTTTTTGTCATCCGAGCTAATAGAGACAGTCCGCATGTCTGGGAACGCCCACAAAATGTTAAACGGCTGGCGCGCAAGTGGGGTAAAACCGCCGATATATCTCATGGGCTGACTCACCAAAAGACGGTGCTGCGGCTCTAAACTACAGGTTTGGGGGTTCTAGAGCAGAACACAAGACGTCTGCTCAGATGTGCGTTTACTGCGGTGGTTAAATCCCCGATCGTGTCTGCCTGGGCTGGGCTATCAGCTAAATTCTAACTTTGCTGAATGGATAGAACGGGGGAATTTACCCCACACTGACCCTGCCCCCAGCCAGGCTGAGCCAGCTAACCAGCGTCTATTGTGGGCGTTCCTAGAGCTTGTATGGGCGTTCCCAGACATGCGGACTGTCTCTATAAGAGAGACCGATGCTCTGAACTGGAATTTAGCACTTGAAGCGTGATGATTTTACTATGAGTATGAGTTTGATTTGGACTGTTGTGGTGATAATTCATGACAACTCGGACCGCCGTAAGTTTCAACACGGAACCCCCCCCTCCCCCCCAAACACAGGCTATATAGGTTGCTATACTGTAGCAACCTGTGTTCAGTTAGCATTGTCGCTATCTACTAGCTAACAATGCTATACCAAACATGCTGAATTTCACATATTGCTCGAATCAGAGCGAAACATAGATGACACAAACACATTAACTAACACATCTACAAATGTATTGGGGCGACGGCCAATCACAGCTCTCGTCCTGTTCACGTCATCGGCCAATCACAGCTCTCGTGCTGTTCACGTCATTGGCGTGTAGGTTGCTCTGGAGTAAGTGTGATGGAGCCTCTTGGTGAGGGGTCTGCCATTCACCCCGGCCCCTACTCTACTCATCAGCCTATCA
Organism: Poromitra crassiceps; assembly: GCF_964638095.1. Taxonomy (NCBI): domain Eukaryota; kingdom Metazoa; phylum Chordata; class Actinopteri; order Beryciformes; family Melamphaidae; genus Poromitra; species Poromitra crassiceps. Next base: position 5,326,715 of record NC_139631.1, on the reverse strand, counting down.
GAACACAGCAGATTACCCCTGCTCTAGTCATCAGCCTATCAGAACACAGCAGATTACCCCTGCTCTAGTCATCAGCCTATCAGAACACTTTGAGCTTGTTGAAGCAACAATGATAGGGAGGGGGAAATCAGTAGTATGTTTGATTTTTCAATAAGAGAAAGCACTGATGCTATCAAGACTGTTGCAAATGACTATTGTATCCGTTAATGTTTAGTATCGATACATATCGATACTATTGATACCTGTTGCACATGAGTATGTATCCGTTTCAAATGTTCAGTATTGATACTTATCGATATTGATACTTTTGACAACCCTATTTGGAACAGAATCTGTTCTGAGCGGCCTTTCCTGTTTCCTCTGTTTTGCTATTGTTTTCTGAGCATGCTCAGTACGCAGGAAGGAGGACGAGGACGGGGGGCGGGGGGCTCGGTTGCCAAGGAGATGGGAATACAAGGTTTCACACTGCAGCCTCAGTGTTATGCAATAGGCTGTTGAAGGGGTTGGGTTGAGGGAAGGAGGAGAAAAGCTCTTGTGTACTGAGCACACAAGAAAGCCCAGATCTGTACGTCCACGCTGCAGCAACAAGACAGCTATCAGATCTGTATGTCCACACTGCAGCAACAAGACAGCTATCAGATCTGTACGTCCACGCTGCAGCAACAAGACAGCTATCAGATCTGTATGTCCACACTGCAGCAACAAGACAGCTATCAGATCTGTATGTCCACACTGCAGCAACAAGACAGCTATCAGATCTGTACGTCCACACTGCAGCAACAAGACAGCTATCAGATCTGTATGTCCACACTGCAGCAACAAGACAGCTATCAGATCTGTATGTCCACACTGCAGCAACAAGACAGCTATCAGATCTGTATGTCCACACTGCAGCAACAAGACAGCTATCAGATCTGTATGTCCACGCTGCAGCAACAAGACAACTATCAGATCTGTATGTCCACACTGCAACAAGACAGCTATCAGATCTGTATGTCCACACTGCAACAAGACAGCTATCAGATCTGTATGTCCACACTGCAGCAACAAGACAGCTATCAGATCTGTACGTCCACACTGCAGCAACAAGACAGCTATCAGATCTGTATGTCCACACTGCAGCAACAAGACAGCTATCAGATCTGTATGTCCACACTGCAGCAACAAGACAGCTATCAGATCTGTACGTCCACGCAGCAACAAGACAGCTATCAGATCTGTATGTCCACACTGCAGCAACAAGACAGCTATCAGATCTGTATGTCCACGCTGCAGCAACAAGACAACTATCAGATATGTATGTCCACGCTGCAGCAACAAGACAGCTATCAGATCTGTATGTCCACACTGCAGCAACAAGACAGCTATCAGATCTGTACGTCCACACAGCAACAAGACAGCTATCAGATCTGTACGTCCACGCAGCAACAAGACAGCTATCAGATCTGTACGTCCACACAGCAACAAGACAGCTATCAGATGATCTGTACGTCGTCCACGCAGCAACAAGACAGCTATCAGATCTGTACGTCCACGCTGCAGCAACAAGACAGCTATCAGATCTGTATGTCCACGCTGCAGCAACAAGACAGCTATCAGATATGTACGTCCACGCTGCAGCAACAATACAGCTATCAGATCTGTACGTCCACGCTGCAGCAACAAGACAGCTATCAGATGATCTGTACGTCGTCCACGCAGCAACAAGACAGCTATCAGATATGTATGTCCACGCTGCAGCAACAAGACAGCTATCAGATGATCTGTACGTCGTCCACGCAGCAACAAGACAGCTATCAGATCTGTACGCCCACACTGCAACAAGACAGCCATCAGATCTGTATGTCCACACAGCAACAAGACAGCTATCAGATCTGTACGTCCACGCAGCAACAAGACAGCCATCAGATCTGTATGTCCACACAGCAACAAGACAGCTATCAGATCTGTATGTCCACACTGCAGCAACAAGACAGCTATCAGATCTGTATGTCCACACTGCAACAAGACAGCCATCAGATCTGTATGTCCACACTGCAACAAGACAGCTATCAGATCTGTATGTCCACACTGCAGCAACAAGACAGCTATCAGATCTGTATGTCCACACTGCAACAAGACAACTATCAGATCTGTACGTCCATGCAGCAACAAGACAGCCATCAGATCTGTATGTCCACACTGCAGCAACAAGACAGCTATCAGATCTGTATGTCCACACTGCAGCAACAAGACAACTATCAGATCTGTATGTCCACACTGCAACAAGACAACTATCAGATCTGTACGTCCATGCAGCAACAACAAGACAGCTATCAGATCTGTATGTCCACACTGCAACAAGACAACTATCAGATCTGTACGTCCACGCTGCAGCAACAAGACAGCCATCAGATCTGTATGTCCACACTGCAACAAGACAGCTATCAGATCTGTATGTCCACACTGCAGCAACAAGACAGCTATCAGATCTGTATGTCCACACTGCAGCAACAAGACAGCTATCAGATCTGTACGTCCACGCAGCAGCAACAAGACAGCTATCAGATCTGTACGTCCACGCAGCAACAAGACAGCTATCAGATCTGTATGTCCACACTGCAACAAGACAACTATCAGATATGTACGTCCACGCAGCAACAACAAGACAGCTATCAGATCTGTACGTCCACACAGCAACAACAAGACAGCTATCAGATATGTACGTCCACGCAGCAACAACAAGACAGCTATCAGATCTGTATGTCCACGCAGCAACAAGACAGCTATCAGATCTGTACGTCCACGCAGCAACAAGACAGCCATCAGATCTGTATGTCCACACTGCAACAACAAGACAGCTATCAGATCTATACGTCCACACTGCAACAACAAGACAGCCATCAGATCTGTACGTCCACGCAGCAACAACACAGCCATTCCAGAGTCCCATGCTGCCTAAGCCCCTTTTATATATAGATCGATTTTACTTTTGCTGCAACAACCTGGCAGGGATCAATAAACTTTCATCTTATAGATGACAGATAGAGCAATTTCTCCACTGACAGCAGCACCCTCAATGCAGTGCAGCCACAAGACATGTTGTGTTTTGAGTCACTTTTTCCTCACCTGGTAAAACCCTTGCTCTCTTGCTTACTATTTGCTACTTGCTAGATTGTTATCGCTCTCTCTCTCCACCTACACAGACTGACATTCTGGGAAACGGAGGGCAGGCCATCACGCTGAAGTAGATAAGACTGGCAGAGGGAAACTGTGTACACACCATAATAGCAAATTGTAACACGTCATCATAAGAAAATAACTCCTGTTAAGCAAGCATTGAACATCACCGGTTTTTGATAGCAAACAATGCAACAGCATCCCATCCAAGGGCACAGATTTGTCTTTGCTATGTACAGTAAAGGGTAACCAGATTATAATTCTAATATGCAATATTTACATCTAATCATAACGCTATGCATGTTTTGTGACAATGTAATTCTGTGGTTCCTTTCTCTCTACCATCCTCATTTTCTTTCCATTCTTTAAGCGAGGCTTTTTCAAACTGACACTTGTTGTGTACCTCAGTACTGATTTCAGTCACTATCAATCACTGCTGATCACTTTCCCATGAAGACATTTCACCATTCTCATTTCTTCAAATAGCCCTCGGCTACAGTCTGTTGTGGGAATCGGCCTACAGCGAATAAATTACACAATAGCTTTACTAGAGATCACAAGAAAAACAAAAGAAGGCCAAATACAGATGTGCTTATTTGTGATACAATCAACCGTCAGGCCACGTTATTGGAAATTTGTCAGATCTTCATGTACAGTACAATTATATGTTGTCAATATCTACATTGATTTAGAAGCAAGAGTTTGACTTTCAAAATCAAGCGGACAAAACCACAGGTGAATGAAGCCAATAAGGAAGTGGTGGAAAGCTATTCCTATTACGTCCACTAGGAGCCTTCGTTCTGCCTGTCAAAAAATGTCAACATGGCAGCGCTCGTGAACCCAAATGTTCGGCTTAAAAACGGCCCTTTCAACCTAAAGTGTGGTCCACACAACAAAGATTAATATCCGACCTGAAAAAAAATCTTGGTCATATTTATTTGAACAACTATGATTCACAATATAGTTGAGACAGAACAGACAGCAAGAACTGTGACGTCCACCTGAGAAACATTCTGCAAATCCCAAGTACAGTGTGTAATCCTTTAAAAAGCGTTCGTCGGACATCTTGTTTATTTCTTTGAGAACGGCGCTGCCACATTGTTACGCAACTGCTGCATAACTTCCACTTCAACCAACACTCGGAGAACATTATCTCCGTTTCCAGGTCGTTATCAACAAAGCCATGGATTTCACAACCAGCGGAGTCTCTACATTCATACTACTAATCCATTTTCCATTTGTCATGCTAAATGTGGGGGTGATGATGATGAGGACTTGAGACTTGGACTTGAGTCGCACTTAAGTCACACACACAGTGACTTGAGACTTGACTTGAGACTTGTCCTCAAAGACTTGAGACTTGACTTGGACGTGAAGGTTTGGGACTTGTGAACAATCTTTATTTTTCTATTTTCTTTTTTGGTGCATTAACATGAAGGAAATGTCTACTAATGTCATCTCTGATCATTGCTGCTACTGTATTCTAATAGATAAGCAGTGAGGAAAATACAGTACATGCGATTTCAGACGGAAGCCCGGAAGCCCGTGCTTCCATCTGAAATCGCATGTACTGTATTTTCCTCTTTGACTTCCTTAGTTTTAGCTGCAGTGTTACTTTAGATGCAGTGTTCTAAGCAGACCGGATGACATGCAGCAGATGATAAAACGCTCATCCATAGGGACTTGAGACTTGACTTGGACTTGCAAAAAATGACTTGTGAGCATCTCTGGGTACTATGAGGATAATAATCAAGTAAGATAGATCATATCATTAAGTATAAATGTAAAATAAAATGCAAATAGTAATAATAATAATATGTACGGTTTCTCCATACATCATCATCCAGGGATTCAACCTGTCTAGTGAGTTTGTCACCAGAATAGCAAAGCCATCGTCACCCTCATCCTTATTCCGTTTTCCTGAGGATGTCTGCCTCTTGTCGGTGGTATATCATCTAATCAATATCACAGCCAAACTTCACATTTGTCAAGTATATAAAACCATGACAGATTCAGATCAGAGTGTACTCTCTGCTCATCTTGATACACTCGCCATTTCCTACAACCCCCCACGCAATACAACCGCAGGTGCCTCTTGGCTTGGCAGTTGCCTCTGCAAACAAACTGCCTATTAATGCTAGGCTGGTGATTTGTAACTTGCACCATTTGTAACGTTAGCAAAGGGATAGTGAGGATCACGATTTATTTATCTAACTAATGCCAGCATGGTATTGCTGCTTTCTGAGATAGGAAAATGGTGGCAACCATCATCAACAGCATAAAACGATGTATTTCCACGTGTAAATAATGTGTTCTCTTTTGACTCTCCTTTCTCTGTTTGACCATGGTACAACAGGCAAGGCTGATGGACAAAAACACTGTGCACAAACTCTGGAGACGTCCGAGCTGGGGGAGGGAGGAAGGTGTTCTCTGAGCTGGGTGGTAGTGTTGTAAATGTGTCAGTTATCGAAGCAGTTGAGCTCAAATCTGCAGCATTGGGAGTAAAGTGAACTCCTTGCATGGCAGCTAGGGGGCGTCCGGGTAGTGTAGCCGTAGATTCCCTGCCGACCAACACGAGGGTCGCAGGTTCGAGCCCCCGTGTTAACTCCGGCTTGGTCGGGTGCAGAGCCGTATAATAGAAGAGTTCTGACATCTCCATTCACTCCAATGGACCAGTTTTTTTCCAGGAAGTAGAAAGTGGAACTCTTCAGTAAAAAAAGCAGCACTGTCGAGTTGCATCAAAATAGACAGTGTTGTACTCTGAAAGGGTTTTTCATCCCTTGAAATGGATCAAATTGTACATTATCGGCTTTATTTTAGCATGCAAAAGTAGTGCGAGACCCATTCCTGGCTGTTCATTGGCTAATGAGTCTCGCATTTTGGTCCTCCGCTGACGCCACTCTCTTACTAGAGGACACTAGTCGGGTGTCCATACAGGCACAATTGGCCGTCTCTGCAGGTGGCAAGCCGGATTAAGGGTATGTGTTCTGCTGCACTTGGGTCGGCCTGTTTTCCGGGGGAAGGGGTACAGCGTGATCCTCCCATGCGCCACATCCTGCGACTGCACATGTATCAGAGGAAGCACGTGCTAGTCTACAACTCTCCACAGATCGACAGAGGGGGTGCAGCTGCAGCAACGACCAGGACAGCTTGGAAGGAGCGAATTGGTCAAGTGCAATTGGGGAGAAAAGGGGAGGGGCTTGAATGTTTTATGTTGCGCTGAACTACAAGTCATTGTGTCATCTCGGGGGGCGACGAGACGGCCTACAGAGAGGAGGTGAGGGTCCTGGAACAATGGTGCCAGGACAACCACCTCTCTCTGAACGTCTCCAAGACCAAGGAGATCATTGTGGACTACAGGAGAGGGGGGGGGCACACACCCCCCAATCACCATCAACGGCACAGTGGTGGAAAGGGTGGACAGCTTCAAGTACCTGGGAGTCAACATCCACCAGGACCTGACCTGGGCCGGCCACACCGCCACTGTTGTCAAAAAGGCCCAACAGCGAATACACGGACTCAGGCGCCTGAAGAAGTTTGGGCTAAGGAAAGAAATCCTCAGGGACTTCTACAGAGGCACCATTGAAAGCCTGCTGACTGGCTGCTTCACCGCCTGGTACGGGAACTGTACCACCATGGACCGCAGGGCGCTACGGAGGGTGAGGCGCGCGGCCCAGCACGTAACAGGAGACGAGTTGCCAGAACTGCACGAACTGTATAACCAGCGGTGCCTCAGGAGGTCCCTGAAGATCATCAAAGACACAAACCATCCCCACAACAGCCTGTTCTCCCTGCTACCCTCAGGGAGGAGATACAGGGTTCCAAAAGCACGCACAAATCGCTTGAGGAACAGTTTCTTCCCGCAGGCCACGAGACTCCTTAACATACACAAATAGTGTAGTAGTCGTACCGTACCGTACTGCAGCTGCTACCATTATGTATGCCTAATGTTTAATTGTATGTCTAACAAGGTACATGCTATTTGCACCTGTATGTCAATTACGTCGAATTTAAAATGTCTGAACACGTCTAACGTATGCACAATGCCTAATGTTTAATTGTATGTTTAACAAGGTACATGCTATTTGCACTGTATGTCAAATACGTCGAATTAAAATGTCCGAACATGTCTAACGTATGCACATAACATGTGCACCTATGTGCAATGAATATGCCACTGACTTGTCTTATCGCTATTCTGCCTCATTGCCTATTGCTGCTTAGTATTGCCTATTGATGCCTATTTCTTATTGCCTATTGCTCATTGCTTGTTGCCTATTTGTACTATGTCGTAAACGGAGTCCACAGCACAAGAATTTCACACGTGATACTTGTACCATGGAGTGACAATAAAAATCTTGAATCTTGAATCTTGAAAATTGTGCCCGTCTTCATCTTGGCAGGCGTAATAATCACAGAAATGACACAAATGACATCTTCTGAATGGCCAACAGGATTTCAGAGTGTCAAGGCTCTCATCATCTCCCCGCCTCTCCTCTTGGCTGTAGAGTGGTGGTACTGATGTCAGAGGCAGAGAGGTTGCCATGGAGATGGGTGCCATGGTGGCATTTCAAGAGGACGGCTCGGGGCAGAACGAAGCGCCGTGTCAGCAGTTCAGAACCAGACGGGTCAAGGAGGCGAGATCCAACATTTGTCAGACTGAAGTTGTTAAAGGCTCACCGGGTATTATATTGAGGGTGTAGCGCTAAGACAGACTGTTGGCTTCACAACCATTTTCCATATATGCAGTGGGTATCACTGGTAACAAATACAAATATTTGATTAAAAAAAAAAAAAATCCTCGTAAAAAGAATATATTTCCATGGGTTAGATTTATTATGATTCTAGCCTTGCCAGAGCATTTCCAAGTATAATAAAGCATAGACTTACAGTATGTAACAACATGATCTGGATCATGTTTTTTTTGCAGGCCCACACGTGTGGCAGATACGTGCAGTTGTCTTGTAGGCAGCGGCCGAGCTCTCTTAAAAACATCTAATAATTGGAGTTTATTGAGTATCCACACAGCTACACCATAAAATTGATGACCAGCTCTTACAAGTGATATAAACAATATAAACTGTTTCACACATGCTTGGTGTGAATGCAGCAGTAAAATTTGTAATCTGCTTTTAGACTTGTGCTTCATAGTTTCACTTTCAAGTTTTGACCAGTTTACAGCTTCCAGCATTGACTTTGAAGCATCAAGTTGTCTCTTAAAGCTACAGCAGCCTCACTCTTGGCCTCACCACACTGGAACACTGGAAAGTAAAGTGGCGGCGAGATCATTCATGCACAAATGACATCACTGGTCCACACCTGAACTCAAATCAACTCTCAATAACTGTCAAAGTAAATGAATGTCTGTAAAACTGTTTACACTTTTCGGTTACGTGTGAAATCATGTGCAAAATAAATCAGCATTGAAAATGGGCGGAGTGTTCCTTTAATCCTGTTCATGAATCTGCAAGAAATTATCTTGAGCAACTGTCAAAGATCATAGGAGAAACATCCATGATGCTAAACAACTTCTCTGTAGCCTGGCTCTGTGCCAAAACACTATTCTCGGGAAACATGCTTATACTCTCACCACAAAAACCTACAATGCTGTTGTTTTAAACAAATAAAATATATTATGTAATAAAATGTGCACAATTAAGGTAATCTACATTACCATATTTACTGTCAATGACATTACCACTGGTTGAAGAAACAATAAGTTACACTGGTATAATAAAAGGGTCCAGAATTGTTGTAATATGATCAGGTTAAAGTGAAAATGAAATTGTTCTTTTGGGATAGTTAGATGCATGCTATGAATTTACATGAAAGATGTGGTGAATCGATCCCCCATGAGTTTACCGTCCTATTTGTATTTTGAGGTAGTTTAATAATAACAATAATATAATAATATAATAATAATAATAATAATAATAATAATAATAATAATAATAATAATAATAACAATAACGCAAACAAAAGAGAGCAACATTAGAACATGGATTGAGGAGAAATAAGGGGGGAAACGAGATTTGCAGAAGTAGTTTTGTTGGGGAGTAAAACGGAGAATGCAAATGGTTTTGTAGGCAGAAATCTCATATCTGATCACATAATATATAAGATGCAAGTTAGCTGTGTGTGGTAAGGTTAAATAATAATAAGAAATAAATCAACAAATAAAATCGGGGGAGAGTAATCTATAAGCATGTCAACTTTTTATTCTCCTTTACGGACCCCGTCTGACATCAGTTTGACACTATTTTGATGAGACGTAAGCCAACGTTAAGTACATTCGTAAACACTCACTGTAGGCTACTGTAAGAACAATCTGAATGGAGTCTAGTAGTATCCACATATCAGCAATAATTAAACAAGTTTGATGCTGTGACTGAGGTTTGCTGCTTACCACACCATCCCGTAGGCTCCCTCGCCGATGTAGGAGAGGTTGCTGTACCGAGGCCCGACATCGAAGGCCTGCCCGCGGACCAGCTCGGCTCCTGACCCGCAGCCAGCAGCAGCCTGGGCAGCAGATACCGCAGCTGTCGCCATGATGAAAACTGCCTTCCCACTCTATCAAAAAGCACAGCCTAGAAAATATAGATGTGTATTTGTCTCCGTCGTCGCTCTGACTCTGGACCAAAGTGGACAGTATGGCTTCGGTAGGTATCACGTATAGTAGTGATGTTTGTTTGTTTGTTTTCAGTAAATTGTGCGCTCAGAGCAGGGCGACCACACCAGCCGTCAAATATCAAATAACTGTGTGTGTGGAGAGGAGAGTTTCTGCTGCAGGAAATAACGGAGATGATCACGTGACACTGTGATGCCTTCAAGTGCCTTGGTGAAAACGTCGGGATTTTCGCAACCCCCCCCCCCCCCCCCCACAAACACACACACCAGAGCCATATAATAGAAGAGTTCTGACATCTCCATTCACTCCAATGGACCAGTTTTTTTCCAGGAAGTAGAAAGTGGAACTCTTCAGTAAAAAAAGCAGCACTGTCGAGTTGCATCAAAATAGACAGTGTTGTACTTTGACAGGGTTTTTCATCCCTTGAAATGAATCAAATTGTACATTATCTGCTTTATTTTAGCATGCAAAAGTAGCGCGAGACCCATTCCTGGCTGTTCATTGGCTAATGATTCTTGCATTTTGGTCCTCCGCTGACGCCACTCTCTTACTAGAGGACACTAACACACACACATTCAACATTCAGAGTCACAATCTGCAAGTTAGAGCGTAATCATCCATCCAAACCTCTAGATGGCGGTGTATGGGAGATTGCAGCGAGGAGGAAGAAGTGTTTGAGGAAGACATCCATCTTCGTCAAGTTCACAAGATTTGGTAGCAAAATTACTTCCCGTTTAGTGCTAAAACCGGAGTATTTTAACATTTTACACAGCTTTAAAATCACACAGTTGACGGTAACTATCCTCGGTGTAAAACAATCATCATTCGCCAGGTATGAAAAACATGACATACTTGTGTTACACGTATATGGTTCAACGTTTAAACATTTATTTCTGAAAAACCAGACAGGAAGTTCTCATATTTTGTTGCTGGCTTGATTCTCAGATGCTGCCCTTGACTGACCCACGTGAGCCGGTTGCTCGTCGGACTCGTTACAGCTTCCTTGCCTCCTACTTAGCCGACTGGTATAACTCATTTGACCAGTAAAGCCTACCAAAGTCTGCTTGGATATATACTGTATGCGTAGGCGTTAAGCGCTGTTTTATCTTCTGATTTGATGCCAAACGCGGAATGATACGATGTCTGGAAACTGTAAATCCGTGTTGTTTTTGTTGCATCGGTGTGTCGCAGCAAGCCATGTCAGGTTAACGTTATGCACAAGGCTGAAAACACGGGGAGGCGTGCTGGCAGGCAGGTGTGGCTTTCTCCAGCATCACACGTGGACAACAGCAAGGACCCTGTCCCTACAGAGCCTCTCCCCCCTTCAGCCTGCCCTGAAAACCAGCCAGCACAGCCTCTGTACCAAGGTTAGACACACTCCTCTCTCTCTCTCTCTTTCTCCCCTCTCTCCAGTCTCTTCTCTGTATGCTTTATTGTACAATTGTGGTTATTCTCTGAGACATGCTTGTGAGAATTAGGGCTACACAAGTAAACTTGACTTGTTAATGTTCAGCCTACTGCCATCATCACCTGTCCAGGCCCTGCAGATCCGTGTCACCCTGCAAGCACCCTGTTTTGGACTGCCACACTAAATAGCTACAATTTTCATATTCTTTTCATTTAATATCCTCATAAGTCTGTGGTTCTCAAACTTTTTCACGTCAAGGACCCCTAAACTGACACAAATTAGACCATGGAGATTTTGTCCCAGAGTACCCCATCTGATAAGATTTTAGCTTTTAAATGTTTTATTACAGAAAGTGTATGAAACCCATGACCAAAATTATCCCCCTTTTTGCTGGAGACCCCGTGGAACCCCCTCAAGGACCCCTGGGGTCCCCGCACCCCACTTCAAGAACCATTGTCATAAGTTATATCTTATTATCATATCTGGTCCTGTCCTATTCTGTCCTGTCATCCTTTAAAAACGTATACTAGATGAGCCTTTTTATGTTTAGCCTACACTTGTATTAGTACTACTTATTTATTTTCATTTGCCTAATTTAGGGATCTGTTGATCATATGCATATCTCACCATGCCATTCGATGGGGTTCACAATTCAACCAATATGATTTAATACATTAGAAGTCTGACTGCAGAATTATGTTAGGTGTCTCAGATCTTTGTAGCGATCATGGCACATTGAATGCAAACAACAACAATGTTAAAACGTCACAAGTGCAAATGTTTTTTTTTATGCCCCACGATAGTATTGTCACATTTTTGTACAGTATTATGATAGATTGAAATTCGATATATCATCCCTATTGTATTATTTTAATTCATCGATTGTTGCCTTCACCTATATAACATTTTGTTATTGTTTGTATCATCCAGGCAGGAGCCCCTTACGAAGATGAATACCCACCTCTGCCAGCCTATCAGTCGGGCTCTGAGCCAGAGAAGAAGGAGGTGTACATCATCCAGGCCAAAGGTCTGCCCTGGTCCTGCTCGGCCGAGGACCTTCTGCACTTCTTCTCTGGTGAGCACCTGGCTTTCATCGCAGCTGAAAGGTTGCTGACACGACCAGACATGGGGGCATCTGGGTAGTGGAGAGGCAAAAGTGCAAAAGCACTCGTCTACCACCGCAGAGACTCAGGTTCAATTCCTGGTAGCGGTACTTCCGGCTTGGTCAGACGTTCCTACAGACATAATTGGCCGTGCCTGCGAGTGGGGAAGCCAGTGGGGTATGAGTACTGGCCGTTGCACTAGTGCTTTCTCTGGTCAGTCTGTTCTGGGGGGAGGTGAACTGGGGGGAATAGCGTAATCCTCCCACTCGCTATGTCCTGCTGGTGAAACGCCTTGCTGTCAGGTGAGGGAGTGGATCAACGACCGGGACAGCAGGGGGAATTGGCCAAGTACAATTGGGGAGAAAATGGGGGGAAATTGTCCAATACTTGGCTTATGGTCACTGAGTGTTGCTTGCAGCAGATGTACACCAAATAAACTTGTTAAAACAGCGTTATGATATCCACTTGTGATGTGATGTGCTGTTCAGAATGCAGGATCATGATATCCACTTGTGATGTGATGTGCTGTTCAGAATGCAGGATCATGATATCCACTTGTGATGTGATGTGCTGTTCAGAATGCAGGATCCGCGACGGGGTGAAGGGGATCCATATGATTATGAACCGGAACGGGAAGCCGACAGGACGCGCCTTCGTCGAGATGGAGCACGAGGAGGACGTCGGCAAGGCGCTGGAGAAGCACAGGCACTACCTCGGCCCGCGCTACGTTGAAGGTTTGTGTGTTGGTTAGAACTCTGCCCTAAATAAACAAAAATGAACAATATAAACTGTGCAGTTTGATTCAGACGAAGGAAAATCTGCACCCGAACACTGTCTCTTTATTTGTATTTTTTTACAGCATAATATGGACTATTTGTGTTATAATTGTTACATTTTGTGGGCAGGCTGAGCAATAGCTTGAAGCTATAATCTGGTGCATGGCATCTCTTTGTTCTTTACTCAGAATGATTCATGTACATGCACACTGTCCCTGCCAAATAAACCCAATAAATAAAATGAATAAATAAGCCCAGAAGATCGGATACACCGATATGGGATATATTGGGATTTTTACAGATTTTTACATTTACAATTTTTAGCCATTCATTTGAGTGGGCCACGAAAATATCCTGAAAACTGACATTTAACATTTTATTGAACACATTCATCAACAGATACTGCTGCTGTGATTTTCAACTGACTGTCCAACGTTTCAGAACATAATTGGACCCAACAGCATTTTTACTGATAGAAGAGTGGAGGAGGGATACCATATTACCATTTAGGAGAGATCAGGTTTCTGAAACCGGTTGAACCTTTATTTTTAAATACAAATTTGAGTGTAAACGAAGAATAGACATGCAAAATGACACCTGACTGCATTATTGTCTTAAAAGCAGACTCTGTTGCTGAATCTGTTCACAAGCGCGTTAAATGTCATTTTTCAGGCTGTTTTTGCATGATGCGATCTTGGTGAGTAGTTCCATCGCTGGCTTGCTGGGGAATATAAGCAGGTCTCTGTCCTTCAGATGAGATGTGAAAGACCTCAGTCAGTCTATGAGGTCTATGAGGTGACCAACAATGATGTGTTCTGGTGTTGTCTCAGTCTACGAGGTGAGCAACAGTAATGTGTTCTGATGTGTTCTGGTGTTGTCTCAGTCTACGAGGTGACCAACAGTAATGTGTTCTGATGTGTTCTGGTGTTGTCTCAGTCTACGAGGTGACCAACAGCGATGTGTTCTGATGTGTTCTGGTGTTGTCTCAGTCTACGAGGTGACCAACAGTAATGTGTTCTGATGTGTTCTGTGTGTTGTCTCAGTCTACGAGGTGACCAACAGTAATGTGTTCTGGTGTTGTTTCAGTCTACGAGGTGACCAACAGCGATGCGGAGGCCGTGCTGAAGGAGTCGGTCCAGCAGGTCCCGGCCAGTGACGGTGTGGTGCTGCTCAGAGGGCTTCCCTTCAGCTGCACCGAGGACGACATCTCACACTTCTTTTCAGGTAGGAGGACGCACAATATGAGGGAAATCTGTGATGTGTGATAACATTGTTGGGACGATATCGATCGGAATTCAATATATATCACAATAACACAAATGTGACAATACGCATCATGGCGCAGGGAAAAAAAAAGTCACAATATTAGCTACCGTATATTTTATTCTGATTAGATTTGATTTCAATTTATTTGCGCTTTGTTATCAATTTGTTTTTTAGATTGTTTACATTTTAGCAAGCCGGTGCTAGGAAGATTTTGGGGCTGAGAAATAAACATAATTCTGCACTGCACAGGCAGACTTTGTTGTCATTTAAATTTTATTTAATTACACTGTACTGTGGTTGTGTCGCATCGTGAAGCGCATATCATGTATGTCGGTAAGCAGATCGTCCCATGCCTAGTAATAAATGATCGTCTTCCACGTTACAATAATACTTGAGAGAGTGTGTTAAAGGGGTTAAAGTAGGATTTGTACCATCCTGTAGCGTAGCACACCTGTTGTAGGGGGACTGATAGGGCTGTTGATCGATACCAGTAACTCAACGATTTAGCCAAGGCATTTCCCCCCCCTCGCCAGATGATTCTGTTGGATTTCTGCACCAATCAGCTAGTTTACTGCTGTCTGTTGTCTGCACTAATCAGCTAGCTTACTCTGTGTGTCAGTTACAGGCCACCGTAGGAAGAGATCTTAAGGTCTATCTAAACAGTACGAGTAAAGTGTTGCTGTGTTTTAAACAGTAAGAGTAAAGTGTTGCTGTGTTTTCCAGGTTTGGAGATCGTGGAGGGCGGAGTCACCGTGGTCCTGGACCACATGGGGAGGAACTCGGGCCAGGCCTATGTGCAGTTCTCCTCCCAGATAGCAGCTGACGAGGCTCTGCAGAGAGACAGGGAGGTCATAGGCAGCAGGTAGGAGGCGCTGTTTCATCTCTCTACTCTATGAGCCAAGAAGTAGACAACAAGTTCGACATGACATGACGGCTATTACACAGCATTGCAGAGATTGGTTTTGTCTTTTGTACCTGTTAACTAACGCTGTCATCAAGCCATAGTGGGATTTGACTCCCACTATTGACTCCCCCCCGGCACTCTGTTATAAAACTCTTGTCTTGTTTTCATGGCCGTATCCGTCTGTTTGCAACACACACCATGATGTCTGCAACCTCTCCAGATACATCGAGGTGTTTCCCAGCAGAAGCTCTGAGATCCACTCCAGCTGGAGGAGGATGGAGTCCACTCCTCAGTCTGCTCCGCTCTCAGCAGCCAGGAGGAGCGTCCCCGCCACACAGCCACAAACCAACACCGGTGAGTTCTCTCTTGTATCTGTTCCTCAGGTGAGGTCTCTCTTGTATCTGTTCCTCAGGTCCACGTCGTGTGTGTCACTGTGCCATAGAAATCACAGAAAGAATCCTACTAGAACTCACACACTATTCATAGTATTCCGATGATGTCACAAGCCTTTTTCCTACCAATATGGCGCGACAATACACACAGCTCATTGGCTGTAAGTGTCACTTGATTGTAATCACATGTTAATTGGTCACAATCACCTGTTGTTTTCCTACCAAAATGGCCGTGTGGTGATGCAACAGAATACTATCAATACGAGGGATCAGCCGAGCAGCATTTTGGTAAACAAACCGCGTCACTGGGTGGCAACGGCAATGGAACCCTATGGAGGCCAAGTGGCGCGAGGTGTGAGTGTCTGACTCTAGCCAGTTAACTCCGTTTACATTTTAAAAACTGCGACAGTTCACACAACTTTAACACGACGTGTATATATTATACATCAAACTCTTGAGCTACTTCTCACTCAGAATGTCAAAATATAAGCGATGTGGTTTTTGAGATATTAACGTTTGTTTGGCACAACTCATACTATTAACTGCCACTGGGTTCAGCATTTCTGGGTGTCAAGTGACGTCACGCTGATTCGTCCTATAGAAGAACTCAACTTATTGAGAGGGAGAAAAAAAGTCCCAAAACTGGAAAAGGTTTTATAATGTAAATTTGAATCAATGTGTTATTTGAGGATAGGGTCTCTTTAAGGAAGTAAAAACACAATTGAATGCTTTTTACTAGCCGCGGCAGCGATGGCTGGTATTGTTTTCACCTTGTGTCTGCGCGTACGTGCGTGCGTGTGGTCATCATGGCAAAATGTGGTCCTGGAGACACATATTGTAGTGGGAACTACCACAGAAGCACTTTTGAGTACTTTGCCAGGTGTTTTATATGTCCGTCTCTTTGTCTTTGGACAGATTTTGCGAACGCAATAGCGTCAAAACCGTGCAAGATGCAGAAAGTTTACAGGTGTGTAGTTGACATAAAAATGAAGGTCGAGTCCAAAAATGGCCGTGATCTGAGCAAAGGGGGCCCCCCCATGATTTTGCCAACGTGATAGCGTCAAAACTCAGCTCATGCCGTGTTCTGTGTGTTTTCTCAGTCTATGAGGGGACCAACAGTGATGCGGAGGCCATGCTGACGGAGTCAGTCCAGCAGGTCCCGGCCAGTGAAGGGGTGGTGCGGCTCAGAGGACTTCCCTTCAGCTGCACCGAGGACGACATCACACACTTCTTTTCAGGTAGGACCCCCCCTCCCCTCCCCTCCCCTCCCACCCGCAGACCTTACGCACACACACTGGACACGCCCGCTCAGGCCACTGGACTGTGACGGCTAACTCACTAACTTGCATGTTGCGTGCTAATAAATGGAGGTGGGACGATGCATCGGAATTCAATATATATCACAAAAGTGTAAAACACTTCAAGGTAAACGGTAAGAGTAAAGTGTCGCTGTGTTTTCCAGGTTTGGAGATCGTGGAGGACGGAGTGACCAGGGTCCTGGACCGCAGGGGGAGGACCTCGGGCGAGGCCTATGTGCAGTTCTCCTCCCGGGAAGCAGCTGACGAGGCTCTGCAGAGAGACAGGGAGGTCATAGGCAACAGGTAGGAGGCGCTGTTTCATCTCTACTGTATGAGCCAAGAAGTAGACAACAAGTTCGACATGACATGACGGCTATTACACAGCATTGCAGAGATTGGTTTCTGTTATACCTGCTAACTAACGCTGTCATCAAGCCATAGTGGGATTTTGGCTTTGTGGCTTAAGGTGCTGACAGGGTTCTGCGCAGCCTCGACTTGGAGCCTTGCCGTCGCCGAGCGGCGACAGAGAGACTGCATACTCGAACGTTAACTCGCCGCATTGGCTGCGGTACACCTCCAAAACACTAGGTGGCTTGTGGTACACTTACGTCCATTACATATGACGCTATCCTGTTGTTTACCAAGAACTTGCAATCATGTCGGTGGGGGGACATTTTATTGTCCCTCCATTTCAAAACTCATTCCGGTGAGCCTGCAGAAGGCTTTGCTAGATGAGGGACAAGCACTGTTAAATGAGGAAATTGCATTTCCTCATTCCTCACAACAAGTACGTCCAATCACAGCTCTCGTGCTGGTCACGTCACGTCCACGTTGACGACGCAGAGTCACATTTTCGAGGAGCTGCACGGCCCCTCCGCCGAGCTGCGGCGACCCCCTCGGCGCAGTCAGCGCCGGCGATTTCGCTCGAGCATAATTTGCGCTTTATGATTAGATCAGATTAGATGGCACAAAACAATACAAACATTATTTTGACTGAGCCAGAAAGAAGGGCCTTAGAATGCAGTAACTCATCTATACTGTAAATAAGCAAGTCAGAATCAGTTTAAGACACCATGAAATGCAAAATAACTTAAATAAATAACAATAACAAAAATTCCTTTTTTAACCTTTTCACCAAAACAAACTTTCTTCATTTCAAAAGTAACAGATATGTTTCAAATTAAGAACGAACACTTGTGCTGTGAAGAGATTAATTTCAAAAACAAAAAAAGACTCCCACTCTCCCATATTGACTGCTGGTATGAAAGTTAAGCACATAGGTCAATATTGAATTTAGGAGTCGTCTTACAGTAAGACATTTGCTTATATAATATTTCACTTTTGGAGCACAGAATCATTTATACTTTTTAAATATTGCCTGATGAATTCCAGGTTGCACCCTTCCCCCCCTACATGTATATCCAGCACTCTGTTATGAAACCATTCTGTTGTTTTCATGGCCCTATCCATCTGTTTGCAACACACACCATGATGTCTGCAACCTCTCCAGATACATCGAGGTATTTCCCAGCAGAAGCTCTGAGATCCACTCCAGCTGGATGGAGTCCACTCCTCAGTCTGCTCCGCTCTCAGCAGCCAGGAGGAGCGTCCCCGCCACACAGCCACAAACCAACACCGGTGAGGGCTCTCTTGTAACTACAGTATTACTCAGGTGCTTTGTGTTTAAAAAAAATCATAGAACGAATCCTACAAGAAGTCACACTGATAGAACAGGAGGAAATCTAAAATCTAAAAGAGGCCAACAGATTAAAAAATAACAACAAAAAAGAAATTGATTGCATGGGGTGCAAAAAGGAGGGAAAAAGTCTAATTGTGATTATTTGATAGAATATTGCAGTTGTGATTTAAACTGATTCGTATCACAAATAAATATATCTATATCTATCTATATATACAGTATATATATATACTGTATATATATATATATATATATATATATATATATTCAAACTTTTAAGTTGATTAAAGAAAAGTGATTTTGTTAAAACAAAAATAGATGTCAGTATGCAGGATTTACCGAGTTGAATATGATGAAAGGTTTTGATTCACGGACCAAAGATTACCTGCAGCTCCAAGACACCATTTTGGACTCCCCTCTCTCTCAAGCAATCAATTGTGAGATTTTGAAATTGCAGTTGGTATTGCAATTTTATTATCATTATTATTTGATTGTTGAGCTCTAATTCATATGGTTTGAGTTTTAGTCAGTCATTTTTTTGGTATGTGTATTTGAATGTTGTTGTTGTCCGGCCGCTATAGTTGGATTCATACGCAGCTGTCAATCAAAATGGCCTCAGATAAAAAGCCGTTTTGTCAAAATGCTTCCTTTTATCCTCTCCCTTTGAAGAGGGCGGGTCCTCTCACTTTCAGTACTTTTTATTCAGGGTTAGGGGTTAGGGCTGTTTCAGCTGTACTTAATAACAATGCCAATCACTATCTGTTCCCGCAGCTTTCCGTCAGAGCTCCGTCCCAGAACATTACGTTCACATGAGAGGCCTTCCCTTCCAAGTGACGGGACAAGACGTCGTCCAGGTAAAACATCTACAGCTCGCCCCATAGTTACACCTGGCAACTGGGCTCACACCCTGTTCTGTTTCTGGAGTAGAAGAGACTTTAATGACCCCCCCCCCCCCCCAATAATAAAATAATTATTCATTACATTGTCAGTTAGCAGACTTTGCAACTGCTGCTATTCAATTTTCACATTTGGCAAAACAGTCATCACAGTAGTTCAAACCTCAATAATTAATGGCTGTGCAGATGACTTTAACATGATTTTCATGTCTTTATCTTCCAGTTCTTCTCTCCTTTAGCTCTGTCTAAGATCCTTATTGAATGCGGGCCTGATGGGATGTCCAGCGGAGAGGCGGACGTGTTCTTCACCTGCCACCAGGACGCAGTCCACGCCATGTCCAGAGACAAGCAGCACCTGGGTCAGTCTGCTGTTTAAAACACAGTTCCAACAAAGGGCCTTAGAAGTGCGACGGTCACAACAGATTTTGAAATGACATAATGTCAGTTTAATCATGTTCATGTTATTCAGTGTTTGATGTCCCCAGTCCCTGTGTTTCATAATATTAATTGTAGTAATTACATTCAAAAGTGCATCTCAGTTGTCATCGTAGTGGATTGCACTAATCTAATAGTGTAGATGAGATAATGCACAGATGAGTGTGAGGAAATAAATTCTTTTCAGGTATTTGTCAAAAAATAGTTTCATTATCTGAAGTCTGAGCAACTCTAGCAGTATGTACTGTATATATTTGTTTTTCATCATTATGGTCATTTAGAAGTAATTTGAAATTAACTTAAATGTTTCTTGGATTCATCTGTGGCATGGCAAGACATTTGTATGAATCTAAAGTAGCTCTAACAGCTCTGTCTGCTCAGTCTTGTCTTACAAATGTTAAAAGAGTTGTTCACTGTAGAACTGAGTCACTGTGATGTTTCCACTTAACATCTGAATCCCTTCTTCTTTTTAGGAGAGAGATACATCGAGCTGTTCCTGAACTCTGTACCAGAGACTAATAACAAAGGGTGAGAAATATTGAATTAAAAATAAATTTCAGCAAAATGTATGCGAAAGCCTTATGCTGCATTCCAGGGATTCAGGAAAATCCATCTTTCTACCGGGAGAAATGCCATGGAAATTAATTTCTCAACTCGAAAAGTTCCCAAGATAGTTATCAGATGACTTTATTAGTAGGATGGCAGTTTTTCTGTGTGGATTTCAGTGCGGCTTTGTCTTTGTAAGGAAGGGCGGTGTTTGAGATCAAAGTGCAGCTCTTTCTAGCCCTTTTTGTGGATTTACTGCTTTGACCTGTGCCACATTTGCTGCATACTTGTCAGTAGATCAACTGCCCTCCAGGTGGAATTTAATAATTTATTTCTTCCTACAGGTGAATACCCACTGGAAAAGACAGATCCCAAACATATGTGCAGGAGTATTGTATTTATTTTCCATGGGCTGACAAGAATTGAATATCCAACAATAAACATTCCTGACGGCAAAAGAAACAGCCTGTGTCTGAAACTGATTTCACTAATGGTTACTTGGATGGAAATAGTGAATAACACTAATTTCAACTAGATTCATGATGTTTGATATCTACATGATATCCACTTGACACTAAGTAGGCTACAACAGGAAACCACATGTACACCATCAAATATCAACAAAATAACATAATATCATAAACTGATTTCTTTGTTAACAAATGCTGTTGTTAATTTCTTTTTAAAAGATGTCTTACTCGAAATCTGGGTTAGACGTAGTGGTAGCTTGTTCCAGTTTGCATAGCTCTATACATTACTGTCTTCTTTACAGCATTGGTTTTAGGTATTGGTAATGTGAAGTGTCTCATAAAGCCATGTCTGGTGTCATAAGTGTCTATTGGTGTGTGTTAGCTGTGAATATAAGTGTGTAGGTTTTCTTAAGGCACAAATGTTCCATATGGGCTAGGCTGCATGCCAGTCTCTCTTCCACCATTATCCATGAGAGTCTGGCATGCATCCCTTCCACATTGTCCCTCATTGAGCAGTGAAGAGCAAGGCGGGCAGCTCTGTTTTGACTGAGCTGGAGCTAAGCTCTTGTGTTTAAGCACTACACTACACCAGACTGTTAGAGGTGGGATAAGACTAAAGATTGCATTACTTGTTTAATTATGTCAGTTAGAAAAGAAGCACTCCTGATTATGGAGATGCCTCTGCTCATTTTGGCAGCAATGTTATTAATGTGGGTTGACCATGAATGTATTCCATGCAGGGCGACACCCAATAATTTGGCCTCTTTAACCTGCTCAATAGCGCCCCCTTGCAAAGAGATGCACAGATTTTGATCCATCCTCAGGGCATGCCTAGAGCTGATAATCAGACTCTTGGTTTTTGAGATGTTCAACTCTAGCCTGTTTTCGGAAACCCATTCAGAGATCTGCATCAACTCTTCTTGAAGCGGTTTAAGTGCCCTGGTGTTTTACATTGTAGTATCAGCATAAATAGCCGTGGATGCATTTTTTTTAGCACACATGGCAAATCATTTACAAATATGGAGTATGAGAGTGGTCCAAGACAGCTTCCCTGGGGAAGTCCACATTGTAGCGATTTTATATTTGAAAGGGTACCATTAAACAGAACACACTGTTGTCTGTTAAATAAACAACTTTTCATCAAATTGAATGTGGTCTGAATGTTGGCATGTTTTAACTGTTTGTGCTGGTCTGTCTGCCTGTATAGTCTGTTTTAACTTGCATGGTGCCAATTGCTTTGGCCTGCTACATGTTATTTTTACTTACATTTTTATTTGCTTGTGTGTATTATTGTTGGTGTTTGTTTTTAATGCTTGCTTGCTTGCTTTTAATGGCTATCTTAAGTTCTGGCCAAGGGACATCAGTTGAAAATTTGCCATTTGGCTAACACTGGCATGTTTACAGTCATGTTAATTAATGTGCACTGTCCCTCAAATACATCAATAAATACAAAATACAAAATAGCTGAGGTTTTAAATCCATATGCAGATAGTTTGATGAGTAATAGCTGTGGTCTATGACATCAAAAGCTGCACTGAAGTCCAGCAGTACAGTACCCACCATTAACTTTCTATCAATTTGTTTTAACCAGTCATCTGTTAATTGTGTGTTAAGGCTGTACATGTTGAGTAACCCACCTTATATGCATGTTGGAATTCAGAGTTGATAGTTTTCTGAAAAATAATGCAGAATCTGTTTAAATACAATACATGCAATACATAAGTTTGCTTAAAACAGGCAGAATGCTAATAGGGCGACTATTTGATCAGTGTAATGGTCTGGAGGTCAGTGTGATGGGTCTGTTGTCTGTAGGTCAGGTGATGGTTGTGCCATGAAGTCTGCCTGCTGCGGCTACAGGGTGTGGCCAGTTGTGGCCTGGTTCATTGGGACACAACAGTGAAATACTGACAATCCCAATAAAATTTGATAAAAGTTTATTGTTGATCAAAGAAGCTTACAGCTCAAGTGTTAATTTTTCTCATTAAAGACCATGCCCCTAATCATTCCTCATGTCATATTAGAACAGCAACGTTGATGATGAAATAATGTGTTTTTATACATTAATTGTTATGCCCAGTTATTTAAAAGAAAAAGTGCAATATCCTGTTATATGCCCAGAAACAGTGTTAGATTGAGTTAGACTAAGTAAATAGCAACAGGTCCACAAAAATTGAGATATTTGTCTATATCTTTCAAATTGCAGTAAGCAGAATAAATCACAGGACATAATATTGTTCACCACAACTGAAGGTTATGCCATACCAGACCGCTATGGGAAGAAGACACAAAACATTCAGATTATCTTTTGTTAACATTTTGCTTATGCCAGTTATAACTAACAAAGAACAAAATAGCAAGCAGAACTATGACTGAAATCATCTATCCCGAATATCAACTTTGTAAACATTTTATAACAGCACACCTTCTGTAATCCAATTCTGTAACTGTGTGTGTGTGTGTGTGTGTGTGTGTAGGATCGACTCTCCTCTACAGTCGGAATGCCAGCACTGACATATTAACCCATTGATACCTGATGCAGCATTTGTGTGTGTATCCCTTTAAGACCGCGAACCGCATGACGCGGTCTTAAAGGGATACACACACAAATGAGGGATATACACGCAAATGCTGCATCAGGTATCAATGGGTTAAACCAGATGTGAAATTCAGCTTCACCTTTCTAATAGAAATGGCGATGAAAACGTTTCAGTGATCAGCATCTCTACAGCCTACATCGTTTGCCGTGCCACGATGGAGTAAAACTGACCCGAAGTACTAAGTCACCAGAACGATTCATTTTGTTTGGTATGCTTTAAAATTGTATTTTAAAATATTGTCAGGTGACATTTAATACACTAATCAATAATCCACCCAGTGGACATTGTGGAAGGTCTATTCAGGGCAGTCATGTGCGTTTGGCTTTGTGATGTGTGTAGGCATTTTCTCATGACAACCAAACACTACAGCAGCTTGAGTTCTCTATTAATTAAACACACTTTCAATCAGAAAAGGAACTAATCATTGAAAACAGCTGCGTTACTATTCGGTTAGAATGAAAACCTGCACGTTGACCACTTACTTAAAATAAATGAAAATTATCCCTTTGAGTCCCGGACTCTCGGGGGAGGGGGGGGGGTCTATCAGATCAAAACACCTGCGGCAAAGATCGTTTCTTTTCTGACATCTCGAGTCGTGAAGCGAATATTTTCCACCTTTTACCGTTTTCTTTTAAACAATGAGAGAAAAATCCGAAAGCCATCTTATCAAAATGAGATGAGAAAGTCTAACGCAACCTCTGCCATGAAGTCAAAAAGTGCATGTTTGCAGTGCCTTTGGTGTAACTTATTGAGAATTTCCTCATATCTGCTGGTGTTTTTTGTTTGTTTTCAAGTCGGAGTGGACGCGTACTCCTGCAGCAGCTGAGAGTAGCAGGCGTCGCACACGTTCTCTGGGAGGATGGAGGACGGCAGCGGCAGCTCATGGGTCAGGCAGCTTTCACAGAAAACGCCGCTGCAGTTCTTGCATTGTTTCTGGAAAAGGAAGAGGAGTGTTGTAAACATACTCTGTCAAAGGAAACGCAGCCATTTAGCTTCATCCTGACTAAGCTGAGGATGTTGTGATGTTTATTTTTTATTTTTTATATATATATTTCCCCCCCCCAGATTTTTTATCCCCCATTAGTGCTCATTTAATTTATTTATCCTGGTTGCTACTCCACCCTCTGCCAATCTGGGGAGAGCCGAAACTGGCTCCATGCTTCCTCCAAGACATGGGCAGTTAGCCAGCCGCTTCTTTTCACCTGACAGAGGAAGCTTCACCGGTAGGACATAGCATGTGGGAGGTTTACGCTATTCCAACCAGTTCCCCTCCCTCTGAACAGGCGCCCTTAACGACCAGAGGAGGAACCACATTAGCAACCAGGATATTGCATGTTTTGGTGAAGGGGCTTCCTATATGAAGGAAGCCCCCGGGAGGCACGGGGAGAACATGCAAACTCCACAGAAAGGCCCTTTTGACGACGCCACCCGGGCGGTGGGCACTCGAGGACATGCGGATGGGCACGCATTCCTTCAGCGTTCACAGCGTCCCAGGTGGGAATCGAACCCAGGACCTTCGAGCTGTGAGGCGACAGCGCTTACCACTGCACCACCGTGCAGTGGTAAGCGCGAAAATGCACGAAAATGCCTCAACAATGGCGCTCCCCAGTTTGTCATCGTATCAAACGCTTGTGATTGGCCTGCCAGAGCCAATAACACATGAGCTGGCAGATTGGTCAGGTTGCCAGGCTACATTTGTGTACCTTGATCTTTTGAATGGAGTCCTCCTGTTCACACATGGTGCAGATGGAAGGCTGACTGATTTCCAGGAATGACTCGGTCTGTTATCAAATAAAAGAATAACACTGAATTAACTATCAAAAGAAATCACTGGATATTTGGCCCTAGCTTGGCTTGCATGAAGGCACAGGATGGACGTGGGTCCACGCCCATATGAAGAGTGATGACAACTGCGATTCATATGGGGCTGGATGCCAGGCTAGCATTTGAGTGGATCAGAACAGGAAATTATAGGAGCAATTGTTTGACTTCAGGTGATTTGTGTCAACTGAAGGAATGTCTAAAATATTGATTTGATGAAGGTTTTAACACTCCAAATAAACAGCTGTTCCACCACCCCACCCCCACATACAAACTAATCATAATCTCATGCAATCACTCATAAAAAAAAAGATGTGTAAAAGTGATTTAATTTCATGCATCTCAGACCTCACCTGTTCATCTTCGTGTTGCGACAAGGACCTTAAATAAATAGAAAATAAATAAATATTTCCCCCAAAATATATAGCAACTGCACCTGTACTGACATGCAATTCTTTTTAAAGAGTTGTATGCTCTAATCTACTTACATGCTGGAGCTACGCCTTGTTTTGTCACCCAACCCCATGTGTAACTGATCGCTCTCCTTTCTGACTGGCTGGGATTCCTAGGGACAATGTTGCAAAAGTATATACAAAGTGTACAAGGACAAAGTACACACCAGTAACTCCACTTTAGACTTCTTTTTAATTTAACACATTGTGCTGGCAAGCATCTACTTTTTGTATGTCCTCCAGGAGTTTGCCGTCCCTCTGCGGCGGGCTGGACTGCGGCTCACTCCGTCGCTCTCTCTCCTTCCTCAGCTCCAGCTCCACATGATACCTGAAACACAAACACAACGTTGAGTGTTCCAAACCTCTTGTTTTTATTTGAAGTGTCCATAGAGTTGACGCCTTGTTTTGTATGCATTGCTTCTTCTCAGCGTTACTGTAATAAATCACACGCAGCTTGTGAAGTAAGCAGTGCAGGTTTAGTACACTATAGATGCCGTCTATTGAGGAGTAGGGTCATCTGTGGCACTTCCGTGACCGTGGAGAGCGAAGGTCCGTTTCTCAATGGATTTGTCATCTAGGAGGGTTAATAAACAAATTTAGCCGGGGTGTATTTTTAAAAAAGGCGGGGAAAATATTTGAGAGACCAAAATCCAAAATGTCTGCCGTGGAAAGGAACTTTTTAATGCTTTGACCTACAATGATGCACAATACATGGTTTCAGAGCTTATTCTGGTCAAGGAATACATATTTGGTGTTTATATAATGATTTGACCTATTTTTGACCTTCAAATCCAAGATGGCTGCCAATTTTGAGGCAGTGTTTTCAAAATCGTCATAGAGCCTTCATATTAGGCTTGAATGACAGGTCTTCTCATGATGAGTTGAATAATATACAGTATAAGTACACAGAAGTAATCTCGGAGGTCAATAAAGTCAATGTTTGTGTGTAAACAACAGTTGCTGATTTGCGGTTTCCCATTAAAAAGGGTAGGCTACTGAGAATATGGTGTCCAGTTCATCCCATCACATTTTCATAATGAACCAAAAACAATTTTGCACTATAGCCTAACATAAAATAGTATTCTGTATGCAAAGCTAGCAAGGTTAGTTGCTTGAGCTGAATTTAAAGGTCAACTCAAAACAAACAATGAAATTAACTTTGAAATTAAAACTGAATCCTAGGCTACTAAATTTCATCAGCACACAGTAAAGGAAACTTGTCTTTGAACTCAGCTGACTGTCTAGTCCTAATCCCTGTTGTGCAATGTCCCTTTTCAGTGAAGTTTTTGTTTTTGTTAAGAGTATGGACTTTTAATCTTGACCTTGTTGGTAGGCAACGGCCCTTTTCCAGTCAAGCATTTTCAGATTAGCTCAGTCAGTCTGTGAAGCAGTCAGTGTCAGCACTTGCGTGAGCTCGCTTTTTCTCTAACTAATGTTAACATTACACACTTTAAGACACTTTGTTTGAGGATATCAACGTTATTCACTAGTCTAAAGATAGTTCTACCATCAAGAACATATAAAACAAATGCAAAAACAATTTTTATTTGCAGAAGTCATCATTGATATTTGGTGTTAGCTAACGTTAGGTAACGTTATTATTTTTAGCTAAAGTTAATGTTATCTGTCTCCACACTTCTGTCAACTGACATATGCATTTGCTTTTGAAAATAAACAGCCTGGCTTGCTGAATTATAAAACGGCTCTCTCAAATCAAGCAATCTGATTGGTTCACAGCCATTGTATAAATCCAATAACCCACTCCAATAACCCATGGCCATGGGTTATTGGTTGCCATGGCAACTCTCTTACTAAAAGCCTTTGGTTACCTCAAAAAAAAACAAATGGAGACAGCTGTCAGATCCTTGTGAATCGATCTTCGCTTATAACTTTACTAATACTTCGCAGAAAATTATGTTTTGTACAAGAATAAATGCGGGCTAATGTCTTCTTTGCAAAAAAAAGGCTGTTAACCCCGCATTTAACCCCGTAACGTTAGTTGGTGTCGGGCTTTGCAGAAAGCACTCAGCTTCTCAGCAAGCGCTGAGAATGCAGCGCTGCGCTCGAGCTGCCTGTCGGCTTTCCAGAAAGCTCTCAGCTTCTCAGCAAGCGCCAGGATTGGCCAATGTCAACTTCAGTCTCCAGAACGATCCAATCAAATCACCCGCACGTTCTTGCGGTCCCGCCTTACAGTAGTGTTTCAACTGACTCTATCAGAATACCATGCCAGTCGGACTTATAGTATTATTATTATTATATTATTATACTTGGAAACCGTTTTATAAAAGCAATATAGCACTCGAGCTGCGTGGTGTTGTGGCATATATCCCGCTGATAAGCTGTTATCCCACGAGGCCGCAGGCGTGCCCGAGACATGCGGACGGGCACGCATTCCTTCAGCGTTCACATCGTCCCAGGTGGCAATCGAACCCACGACCTTCGAGCTGTGAGGCGATAGTGCTTACCACTTCACCACCGTACCTCCTTTTATATCCTCAAACAAAGTGTCTTAAAGTGTGTAATGTTAACATTAGTTAGAGAAAAAGCGAGCTCGCGCAAGTGCTGACACTGACTGCTTCACAGACTGACTGAGCTAATCTGAAAATGCTTGACTGAAAAAGGGCCGTTGCCTACCAACAAGGTCAAGATTAAAAGTCCATACTCTTAACAAAAACTAAAACTTCACTGAAAAGGGACATTGCACAACAGGGATTAGGACTAGACAGTCAGCTGAGTTCAAAGACAAGTTTCCTTTACTGTGTGCTGATGAAATTTAGTAGCCTAGGATTCAGTTTTAATTTCAAAGTTAATTTCATTGTTTGTTTTGAGTTGACCTTTAAATTCAGCTCAAGCAACTAACCTTGCTAGCTTTGCATACAGAATACTATTTTATGTTAGGCTATAGTGCAAAATTGTTTTTGGTTCATTATGAAAATGTGATGGGATGAACTGGACACCATATTCTCAGTAGCCTACCCTATTTAATGGGAAACCGCAAATCAGCAACTGTTGTTTACACACAAACATTGACTTTATTGACCTCAGAGATTACTTCTGTGTACGTATACTGTATATTATTCAACTCATCATGAGAAGACCTGTCATTCAAGCCTAATATGAAGGCTCTATGACGATTTTGAAAAAACTGCCTTTTAGAGCTCAAAATTGGCAGCCATCTTGGATTTGAAGGTAAAAAATAAGTCAAATCATTATATAAACACCAAATATGTATTACTTGACCAGAATAAGCTCTGAAACCATGTATTGTGCATCATTGTAGGTCAAACCATTAAAAAGTTCATTTCCACGGCAGACATTTTGGATTTTGGTCTCTCAAATATTTTCCCCGCCTTTTTTAAAAATACACCCCGGCTAAATTTGTTTATTAACCCTCCTAGATGACAAATCCATTGAGAAACGGACCTTCGCTCTCCACGGTCACGGAAGTGCCACAGATGACCCTACTAAGGAAGGAGACTGATTTTATTTTGGCCGTGTGTGTGTGTGTGTGCACTTAAGTGGCTTTGAGTTGCTCTCTCCATAGCGTGCCAAAGTCTTGCCATAGTCTAGATTGCCCATGCGACCCGAGGAAGTGAATTCTCGTCTAGCCGTCTAGCTCTAATAAATGGTCTCTGACCAAAGTACGTCCTCTTTGAATTGGGTTTATGGGAAATGTAGTCTTCATTTTGGAATCACTAGCACTACAGAATAGCACTGGCATGAGACAGAGGGTACGAGTCGTCTGCACCATTTGGTACCGGCCATTATATAATTTACTATAGCTAAGTAATTTGACGATGATATATTGATGTTTAAAAATGCTTCACGTAATATATATATATAAAAAAACACACATTATCTAGCATTATCAGTTTCCTTTTTTGTACCGTTTCCTCTAACTTTACCTCTGTTTCCTCAGCTGCTCCACCTCCGTCTGCAGACTTTCGATTTTGTCCCCAAACTCTTGTTTGAAGAGGCGGTTGGCCTCGACAGCCAGATCCCTCTCTCGCTCAGCCTGTTTGGATCTGGGTTGGGGTCACATAAACTTATGGTAAAATGAAAACTTAATGGAAAAGAAACATGGTTGGAAAGAGATGTCGTGTTAACTAAAAAAAAAAAAAAAAAAATTAAGATCTTCCATGTACTGTATGTGAGGATCAAAACTCAAAGAAGGCAACAGGAAAACAAAACCTAATGCAAAGAAGATGATGCAAGCCCTTTGGGTTTATTTATTTTTATTAGCCCAGTGATTACTACAGTTTACACCAATGTTATGTTCACATACAATTTGAAATTAATAAATCAACTTGTCCCATTTGTTCTTTTTCATTTCTCTTGTTCCTGTCCTGGCCTTCTACCCTTTGATGTGAATTACTGAATGACAACAAAATCCGTGGATATTGGCCTCTTAATTAGTTCCGATCAAGCCTTCTTCATTCTCAATCTTTGTCTGACAAAATAAATTCTTTGGAACAATGTTACAGTAATCAGGTTTATTTTGACAGGTGGTAACTAAATTCCACTACCTTCCACATCCAGGATGCCCATCTATTCATTCATTCACATCAATCAGTCCATCAGCAAACAATTATTACCGTACTCTCCAAAACACATAGCCTGGTAAACCAGCCGGTCACGCAAACTCACATTTCATTTCGTTCTAGAAGGAAAATAAAAATGTGAGTTCACGTGACCGGCTAATTGACCAGGCTAGCAAACACAGGCCACCGCGGACAAACCGACACCATGCGATCTACTTCTCTTAGCACTGTCAAAGCTTGAATGGGGTCATTTTTAATAAATGCCTAACAAAGTGTGTATGGGATGTGGCAAACACATCTGTCAAAGAATACAAGGATAAGAAGGGCTGCTAGAAGGATCGATGCAGTCCAAACTACTCAAAGCTGATGCTGCAGAGCCATTGCGGGAGGTTGTGGGAAGATGGTTTATTTTCAACAACAAAGGAGCATCGTACTGGAAAACGCCCTAGTTTGGTTATTTCTATATTAGGCAGCGTTGTATGGTTTTTTTTATTCAGACGTCCCGATTTATGAAACTATAATAAAGGGAGCCACTACGGCTGCATCTGAAGCAGCTTCCCTGCAGATGAGTTCAGGTGTCTGGCCTGCTTCACCATATGTTGCTCACTGTTTTAATAATAATAAAAAATAATGATCAAATGATAAAAAAAAAAAAGATGATCAAACAATGGGAAAAAAAAAAGTGACAATGGAGAGAGGGGGAAAAGACAAACAGGACAGAGACAATATTGTCATTAATAACCTTTAGCAATTTCCTCTTAATAGAAGTTAAGACTATCTGAATTAAATATTGTGTGCTATGTCACAACAATCTTTTTAGGCTTAAATGTTCCATTTTTACTGTTGACCATCTTGGAGTTTCTTTCATTTTGATGCAGAATAAAGGTCAAAATTTGGAATAGCCAGAAAGGTTGTGCGTAAACTGTTGTGTGATTTCTATGCTTGTGGAAAAGCGGTGTGGTCCATACCTGCTCTCCAGCTGTTTTACTGTCCCCGCCATCTGGGTTATTTTCTCCTCCAGGCGAACGATGACTTCGCTCTTCTGTTTGGAGCTGGACTCCGAGCTCTGAGGAAGAAACCCCAAGGTTCATTAAGTTCTTTGTTTTAAATAAATATATACATTTACAGTTTGCAGTTTAGTTTCAGGGATTGTCCTTACTCTCCCAGACAACTACAATAACGAGGACAGCGCAAGCCTCAAAACGTCTTCATCAGATTTATTCATTGCCGTCAATGTCCACTCACACACTTTGAGGTGCGTTCCCGCTATTTACTAAGTGCATGTAAACGAGGAAATCAGATTATTGCCAGTTACCGGATTATTCTCAGTGATCCGTTTATTGTTTGCATGTAAACGCACTCATTGATAACCCACCTTTTGGAGAATGTAACACTACAAAATAAGAGATGGAGTAAAAGAGTTGCAAATTGCAATTAGTGCTGCCTGAGCTGATTTATTTTAACGTTTCATTCATGTTCATGATTTATTCTTACATTTTTCCATTTTCCCCTTTCTCTCAAGTACCCCCTGTAGTACCTCCATGTTCCTGGGAAAAACTGCCACTAGCATCAATGGTTTGTTGGGAATAAATGATCAAGTGATGCCTGGGAAGTGCAGCTCAAAAGCACAACAGCGATGAGCGCTTAGATGGAGCAGCACCTGTGACTTGTGGGTGAGCTGCTGGTTGAGCGAGCGCAGGTCGTCCAGCTGCTGTCTGAGCTCCACCAGGGCGTCTTGCTTCTCACACACGTCCTTCTCCAGCATCTTCATGGACATCTCCATCTCCTGCTTCATCCCGATCTGCACCTCCAGCTCCTTCTCCACGTCCTGGACAGAGACAGCACAGCCACTTGGAAACAGCAAACGTGCTTCATGCTCACACCAATAGAGGCATTGGTCTTAATTACAGACCATCCATGGTTAGATTGTATACATCTTAGGTATATCCTTGCTGACTGACGATTGACATGGTTGACAATGAAGGCTGACCTATGTAACTAGCCACAAAAAGTCACTACAGTAACATAAGGCTACGCAACAGCTTGCAAAAAGCCTGACTCACCAATCGAAGCAAAGTCTCCTCTTTGAGCTGCTTTTTTGTTTCACCCAGTGCTTGTCCGTCTGGTGCCGAATCACTTCTTAATGCCTGAAGAAAACAGGAGCCCGCATTATACAACTGTCCACTGAGGGGGGACAAAAACATCAACAACATAGACAATAATACACACTCAACTGCCATAAGGCACAGGAATAATGTGTGAATTTTCAAAGTGGGGTCTGGGGACCCCCATGGGGTCCTTGAGTGGGTTCCGGTGGGTCCTCAGCAAAAAGGGGAATAATCTATTTGAATTATAATTCCATCCATAAGTAAAACGATGACAGAATAATGTATGACTATTCTGTGCATGGGTTTCATACACTTTCTGTAAGCAAACATCTCAAAGCAAAAATGGTATCAGATGCGGGGTGGGGGGGTTTGGGACAAATCTAATCTGTGTCAGTTGAGGGGTCCTTCACATGAACACCACTGATGTACATGTAGGGCAGTCAATCGTTGTGGAAATGAGCCTGGGCCATGTTCAGAATATTTGACAGAAGATTAGGGGCCTGACGCAATTATTTCAAAACATCACTTTGCAAAATAATAATCGTCACATAACTGGGGTTTCTGAATTCTGCATGCCATTTGTGAGGGGGGGGGGTCAACATTTTTAAACAGGATAGAGTCCACAGTTAAAGCCTACAGTATGTGTTGTCCAGTAAGCCTAAATTAGGGCACTAGTGTGATAATTTATGTTCTGTATTATGAAGGGGGGGGGGGGGGGGGCAGATGTAAATTTACCTGATGAACCTTCCTGTTGGACTCCAGCTGGTAAGAGCTCTCCTCCTTCACTCTCTCCACGTCTTCTTGTAAGGTGATGATCCGGTTATTTGCTACGGCAAGCTGTGGAGACAAAATTCAACACGACTTGTTTAAACCGAGAATATCAGTGGCTGTGCAGAGATTCCAGAGGGGCCATCATTTTAGACGAAAGTATTTCTGATTAAATGAAATGCTCACGTCGCTTCGCAGGGGCAACAAGACTCACCTCCTCTGTTAGCTTTGTATTGGACTTTTCCAGAGCATCCACCTTGGCTTGCAGGTTATTTACGGACGCACTAGGAAAAGACACAAGAAAAATCTCACATTTGTCATCAAGCTCAACAAAGCCTGCTGAAGTATGTGTGTGTTTGATGTATAGGGATATCGGTATTGAATGTTAATTGTAGTTTGATTGTACATCCACTATGTTTATATGTGTGCTATGACGCCACCTACTGTATGTTCTCTCGAATGCTCAAGACAAATAAGGGAGACAATAAAGGCTAATCTAATCTAATGAACAGAGTAGAGCGAGGAGAGGAGAGTCCGTTGTTTCGGCGTACCTTAAATGTCTGTTCAGCTCCTCCACATAATTCTTCTGATCAAGAATTGCTGTGATCTGGCCATCACTATAGGGAGAGAGAGAAAGAGAGAGGTATCAACCCGCGTGGAGATGGAAGAGGTGATCATCAGATCGTGAATAAAAAACAAAAACAAAAACACAGAAAACATTGGCTGCAGTTAAGACACGTTGGCTTAGAGGCATGTCTACATTTTTAGTCACCCATTTGATGAAAAGAAAAAGAAAATTATAGTGTTTTTCAAAAATGAACGTTGTCTGCCTGCACCGTTCAAAACATCTCCTGCAAACTCAGACACACAAATTTGATGAAAATTTGTAAAAATGGGTTACACCTTTATGACCAGACTTTGTATAAACAAATACCTGTATGAAGAACGTATTGCAAATATGGACCTCCCTCTTTAGTGGGTTTTATTTTACTTGAATAAAATAATGTATTCTTGATGCAATATCTTTGTACTACAAGTGTCTCATTAAATAACTTTGTATTTCAAGATGAATAACAAGAGAAGAATTAGAAAGAAAGAAAATGCCACAGACAGTCGGAGATGGACTGCTAGCAGCCTGGGTCCTGCAGTAGGCCCTTCACATCACTGAACGGTCTTGCTGTGTCAGGTTTACATCTTCTGAAGAAAGGTTTGCAGTATGGCACCAGCAAAACTTAGGTGTAAAATGTATGCTAAATATATATAAATATATAGTCAGGGATGCATCAGATGGCCGCCCATTGACAGCCAAGTGAATTCTCAAATAATTTTCTGATTCTATGGAAATAGTAGTAGTACTGCTCATTCATCAACAGTTTGTGGCTTTGAGGGCCTCTGCACTGAAATGACCACAACAAGTGCTACTCACCCCTCTGCACTCTTGCTACTGTGTCCACCGTCTTTCAGGTACATTGAAAAATCTATCACCCCGACCTGCAGAGGCAATTTAAAAAGGGAAAAGAATAAATCTGAGACAAACTAAATGACACTGCAGCCTTGCAGCATGATTGTCAAAATTAATATACAGTAAAACAAAATGTGCCATGATGCAAAAATGTAGGATGTGCAGCAGGGAGGTTTTAATACGCTTGCATTTTGATATGACAATATTTTGGTCTGTATATGCATTTAGGTCGTCTCAATATTTCAAATAGTTTGCACAGCCTCCATTAACAAAGGGTTTTAATTGGAGAAGTTCAACTGCAATGTACTGGTCACTTAGCTGGTGACAGGGCCATCATGTGGTTTTTCATATGGCAAGAAAAAAAGGGCAATCCTGCCCAATCCTCCTGGCCTAATTTCCAATTAATGAATATGGCATTGAGCAGCAATTTCTCAGCAGTCTGTCTAGCTATTGACTGGTCATAGAATTATTACTAGAGCGGTATTTTTGAGGGAAAATTATTAATTGCTGTCAGTATAGTTAAGCATAAGATATTGGAATACATGTGGTCTCAAGAATACACAAACACATTCAATTTCGATCAGAAAAAAATCTATCATATTTAAAAGCAAGCATGCAGCAAGCATGTTTATGTATAGGAAGAAACATAGATTAACACTAGAAATGACTGGACATTGAGAGTCAAAAACAAACACTTTTCTCCAACACTGTAAATGTAATGTGTAAATATGCAACCTTTAAAATGATTGTGGGAAAACCCCCAGATAACCATCATTTGTCTAGTAGCACCGTAGCAACAGTGAGCTACAGGGAATTAGCTCCCAAAAGTGTGACTCTCGCTCCCTCTTCAACAATTACACGACGTTTCGAAATGCAATCTTGAAATCCCAGAGCCCAGTGGCTGAAGCCTTTCACAGGTAACCCAGAGCCCAGTGGCTGAAGCCTTTCACAGGTAACCCAGAGCCCAGTGGCTGAAGCCTTTCACAGGTAACCCAGAGCCCAGTGGCTGAAGCCTTTCACAGGTAACCCAGAGCCCAGTGGCTGAAGCCTTTCACAGGTAATAGAAGAATAACCTGAGAATCCAAGTCTTCTCCCTTCATACAGAGGTTGGCATCAATGACGTTCAGTCCAACGAGCAGCCCAGCGATCACAGCTCCCTCCTCCTCCATCATCAACGCATTTGCCTCGTAGAATTCACTACAGAGGGAGATGGGAGCGAAAACAGTCAGTCCAGGAAATGGCCCTTTTCGGTTACTAAGTATTTCTGGCCTTATCTCTTCTCCCTTACTTTGCATGTGTACACTTACCAGTATCTCTTCCAGGGACAAATATATAGATGTATATAGATATAGATATAAATATATAGATGTATATTTCAGCTGAGAATGAAAGTTCTGTTATCATCTACTCACCCGCATGACAAGTGAAACACAGGTGAATTGTGTTAGTCCCCATAGGCTGTAACCCACAGAGAGGTTGCCACCACGACTGTGTGTGTAGCAACCTTCTCCCAAACAACTCAAGTCAATGGAGACCTTTAGAGGACATTTACATCTGGCATTAACATGTGTTTTCTGCCATCAGATTGCAATCAGATTGTGCTTGACCACATTAGCCTGATTTAATTTACACCTGGCGTTAACATGCGTTTTTCCTTATCCAGATAACCTCCGCATTACAGTTGCTGTATCCAGATTGAGAGGACACATTGCATTTACACTTGTGTTCAATGTCTACACGATGCGTCCCTGACCACCTCCGGAAGTGGTTTGGCTGATCAGATTGCAATCCTTGGGGGCGTTTACACCTGGCATTTCAAAGTGGTCAAGCACAATCTGATTGCAATCGGATGGCAGAAAACGCATGTTAATGTCAGGTGTAAATGGCCTCTTAGACTTACAAAATAAAAAGAGCCATAAAATCAGACTGTCAATAGAAAGACCTACAATATACACCATGATTTGTTACAAATCAGTCCGCTGTAGTTAAGATTGGCACTAAATGATGGTGTAATATGTCTTTTTGGAACTGGTCTCCACTGACTTCAGTTGTTTTTGGGGAAGGCTGTCAACCTCCCTGTGTGTTATATGGACAAACTTCACTTGTGTTTCAGCTGGCATGAGGGGGAAGCAGATGGTGACAGAATTGTCATTTTTTGGGTGAGCTGTTCCTTTAAAACACCAATCCCAAACTAAAGCTGAAAGGTGTAATTCTAAGAGATGCTATTGGCCGTTAGCAGAGTGATGCAAACACACCTGAGCAGGTCCTTTCGATTGATGATGGTCTTCATGTAATCAGAGAGCTTCTTCTGCATCAAGGCCAGTCGTAACCAAGCACGTCCTCTCCCCAGAGGTGTTCTGTGACAACATGGAGGAACTTGGATAAGAACACACCTGCCAATTTAACACCAGAGAGGCCTACTTGTACAAATATATAAATACTTTGTACTCGTCAGACAGAATCTTTACTCTTAGAACCTTCACTTTGATAACTTTACAGCTGCAACAGGCAACTTAGCACAGCAGCTCCTGATGGCTGTAACAGTTTGACAACTAGCTCCTGATGGCTGTAACAGTTTGAAAACTAGCTCCTGATGGCTGTAACAGTCTGAAAACTAGCTCCTGATGGCTGTAACAGTTTGAAAACTAGCTCCAGATGGCTGTAAGAGTTTGGAAACTAGCTCCTGATGGCTGTAACAGTTTGAAAACTAGCTCCAGTTGGCTGTAACAGTTTGAAAACTAGCTCCTGATGGCTGTAACAGTTTGAAAACTAGCTCCTGATGGCTGTAACAGTCTGAAAACTAGCTCCAGATGGCTGTAACAGTTTGGAAACTAGCTCCAGATGGCTGTAAGAGTTTGGAAACTAGCTCCAGATGGCTGTAACAGTTTGGAAACTAGCTCCAGAGGTGGCTGTAACAGTTTGAAAAAACTATCTGAACTTCAACACCCAGAAATCCGGGACGATGACATCAGTATACTGTTCACAGCACAGCACAGTCATGTTCACAAACTCAGCCGGTCTGTGATGCTTTTATACTAAAGGAACCAAAGAGACGAGAGGAACAGATCTGATGTTGGCGAGTCCAGCTTTCTCTGCAATGAGCGCTGATCACTGCTACTTGGATTTTGCACAAACTCCTGACAGCAAAGCCTGTTTATTTCCTGTTTGGGCGAACAACTACAGCACAGTATATTAAAGGTAAAGGTAAAGGTAAAGTCCCACTGATTGTCACACAATGTGTGAAATTTGTTCTCCGCATTTGACCCATCCCCTGGGGGAGCGGTGAGCGGCAGCGTGCGCCGCGCTCGGGAATCACATGGTGATTTAACCCCCCAATTCCAACACTTTGATGCTGAGTGCCAAGCAGGGAGGCAATTAGGGGTGTGCCGATTAATCGTTTTTTAGATGCATCGCGATGAGTCACGTGACGATTAAAATCGATTCACAATGTTCGATTATCGATTTGCAAAAGATTGCAAAAAAAAAAAAAAAAATTTTTTTGTTGCTTTATTTGCAAAAAATACGGTATTTCGCCCGGAAAGCAGTTCCTTAACTGTAAAACGAGACCAAAACCGAAGTACTGGAAACTGGAATCGCTGAAGAAAGCATGCAGGGTGGCTGTAACATGTGATGCGTGGACTTCAGTCGCAACTGAAGATAATGGAGGTACATTTGTTTGTTTACTTTAATTAATGGATACTGACAAATATACCTTGCTTAAAAAAAATCCTGTTTGGTGAAAAAGATGCATCGAAAATCGTGATTAATCATAATAATCGTAATAATCGTTTAATAATCGAATCGTAGCACCCTTAATCGTAATCGAATCGTGAGGTGCCTAAGGTGGCACACCCCTAGAGGCAATGGGTCCCATTTTTATAGTCTTTGGTATGACTCAGCCGGGGATCGAACTCACAACCTCCCAGTCTCAGGGCAGACACTCAGACCACAAGGCCACTGAGCTGGTTCATTCATATAAGACAGTGCAAAGTACCAGATTATTTACAGTCAGTATATGAATGGTGACATTAAAATGTTCAAAGCAAACTAATAGAGGCAATAGTGGTTTAAAAAGTGTTTTTGAGGGGCATGCAAGACGGTAATAGTCTTTTCCTTCCTAAAGCCTGCGTTGGCCTTGCGCAGGGGTGGAGGCGGGATTCAATCCCACGATCTCCCGCTTGCAAAGTGCACGTTGCGCTCACCTAACCGCAAGAGCTAGCTCCCTTGTTGAGTGTCTTGTTTGTAAATGTATGATGTTTAATAATGTTCTATGTGGACCCCAGGAAGAGTAGCTTATGCTTTGCATAAGCTAATGGGGATCCTAATAAATCAAATCAAATCAAAATCCCTTGGCGGAGCTGGTTCAGGGGCCTTTATACTGTTGATGAGCGAGTTTAACCAACAACTCGCTATCACTCTGATTCACTCAGTTCCACTCACCAACACCCACTGGTGGGCATCCGAGTCACAGCACCAATGTAGCCTGGGTTGTGTCGATAGTCCACACAGCAACCCGCATGCAACCGCTATATGCTGTGAGCCTGTTAGAATTCAAAATCCTTACTAGTACCAACACTTAACTAGCCTGTACTCCACTACTACTGTACTGTACTGTACTGTACTGTCAACCTAGTGACATCATCTAGCAGCGCCCTAGTTGGCGATAAGGGCAGTGGTGGCCCAATGGTTAGAGAAGCGAGCTTGTGACCGGAAGGTCGTCGGTTCAATCCCCGGGACCGGCAGGATAAATCTGGGTGGGGAAAGTGAAAAGGCAGCGCTTGCCCCTCCCTCATTACCACCACTGAGGTGCCCTTGAGCAAGGCCCTTATCCCCAACCGCTCCAGTGGAGCTGATCAGTGGCCAGCAGATCAGACTGCGGTTGTACTGGTCAGCTTCCAGGTATGAATGTGTGTGTGAATGTGAACAGGGCGCTCCTGAAAAAGAGAGCATTGCTCTCAGTGAGACTCCCCCTGTATAAATAAAGGTAAAAAAAAAAAAAAAAAAAGGTGAAATGTTGTTTATCTTTCTAGCAAATCTGGGTACATTTCAGACTTGAAAGCAGTGTCCTGTCTTGTCTGAGGTGAAACGCAAATGAACTAGAATCATATGACGACATGTTTCATGTCCTCTTTCTTGGTACCACTTGGGACTCACAAGAACTCTGATTCACTCAAAACAGACAACAACGCCAAACTACAGTATGTATAGTAGGATGTTCAAATGACACTGTAGAAGGGAGGAAAAGATGATTACATCTAATTGTGTTGGTACTCTTCCAATATGGCTGCCTATGCCTTGTTACCATCACTAACCACTCTCCAAAACAAGCCTCTATTCAGGTCTTAACATTCACACTGAGCCAGAAAGAGCAGAAGACAAACACTTTAGTCAGACCAGCGAGTCAAACTCAGATGCAGCTGGTGGCTGAATGGCTTTGCACTGCTGACAAACAATGTCAGAATTATCCAAAAGTTGGACTTTCTAACATCAAATATAGCAAAAACAAAATCTGCATTTTTCTGATTAGTCATGTTAGAAAAATGTTACCTCCCTCAATTTTGCCATGTTAAAGCAGGTGGTTTAACTTATTAAAATTAAACCATCCAGATTAGTAAACATAACTGTTTGGCATGCAGTTTGCTGATATCCTTTATTATTACTCAAATCCAGCGTGCCTTCTTTAGAGACTTAAGTCAAACTGAAAAGCTGAAATTTTCAGTATATTCGCCTTTTTAGCTCACGCAAAGTCATCACCATAGATAAAAAAGACAAATACCGGTATAGATTATCTTGCGTTGTTATTACCGTATATCAAATTCTCATTACTGTTACGGAAAAACTGCTGACTTCATTGTGCAACATAAAAGAAATCCAACCAATAAAACCATCACAGATTTTGGGGCAATCCAAAATGAAACTGCCATTCTCTCGCCAACTAATATCCCTACTATAATACAACTACATACTGTACACTTCTGAATGATCCCTCCCTGCGTTATGTCCCGCCCCCAATATCCAGGAAATACATCACATTGAGGAAGCCAGGTGCTCTAAATGCAGTTACGGTATATTGAGACTAGCAGAATAGTCGTACCTAAGGCCAGGCAGGTCTTTTACACTGGCAGTGATCTCTCCTGCCTCGGGGGTCAGCTTCTCCACCAGCTCCAGCGCTCCCCAAAATGACTTGTTCTGCCCCAGGAAGGTCTTCTTGGCTGATGATTGAGAGAAAGCCTTTTGTTAAAATATTGCCTTTTGAGGAACTCGGGCCGGTGAATCATCATACTGTATAGCAGTGGTTCTCAAATGGGGGCCCGGGGACCCCCAGGGGTCCTTGAGTGGGTTTCAGGGGGTCCCCAGCCAAAAGGGGGGTCATTTATTTTCGCTATAATTCCATTCATGAGTAACACAATGACTATTTTGGTCATGGGTTTTATACACTTTCTGTAATAAAACATCTAAAAGCATCAATCTTATTATCATATGGGGGACCGTGGGACAAAACCCTATCAAATGGGGGTCCGTGGTCCATTTTTTGTCAGTTTAGGGGTCCTTCATGTGAAAAAAAATTGAGAACCACTGCTGTATAGGACGGAAGTTTTCAAAGTGGGAGGTGGGCCTCCAAACAGTTTCAGGGGAGGCTCAGTGAATGGAAGTGAAAAAATATGAATTACATAAGTTTTAAAATGGAGATCACATAGAATAGCCTAAATATGTGTGACTTGCTTGGGGGCGGGGGCTTTGTCTGAGGGGAGGCCCGCAGTCTCAGACTTTGAAACCCCCTGGTATAGGATTAACGGCTGACTTAGGAAAACAAACCAGCTACTTTCTTGCAATATAGTGTTCATAACAGACTACTGATTACGGTAAATAAATACACTGGCTTCAATTGGCATGGTGCCAGCATTTTTTTTCTTTCTTTCTCAGTCCAGAATATGATGTATGTATGCCATCAGTGGCTGGCAATATGACTGGCCATAACTCTATAAGTTTATTCTTCAACCATGCAATTGCATAAAATGTGCATTTATCTGGGGCTGAAGTACAATAGTTGACTTTTCATACATTTCCAGGCCTTTCTGTGAAATATTACAATGGAAATTACCAACCGTCTGTCATTTATTTCCCTGAACTTCCCCTGAACTCTTGTGTTATACATACTTTTCAACCCATGTTTCAGACAGTGCTCCATCACCACAAAGAACTGCTGGAGCGGTGCGTAGTCAGAGTCGAGTGTGCGTCCCAGGTTCAGAGCAGACTCAATCAGGCCCTTAATGCTTAATTTGGCCATGTTCATCAAGTTAAGCCTTTCGATTGCAATGGGATCCTTGGGATCTAGAGAAACACAAACAAGAAGTGAAAATGAGTGGGTGGCGCGACTGCACGTGTATGGGAGGAAGCATGTTCTAGTCTACAACTGTCCCCAGAGATAGACAAGGACTTGGACAGCAGGGGGAGTCCAAGTGGCAGAAAGACAAGGAGGGAGAATCCAAAAATAAAGAATTTAATAGAATTCTGCGCTGTGATTGGCTTGGCTTTGCCCCAATTAGAGAAACCGTCTATGGTGGCCCTGGAGTGTGGGTCGTTAGTGTATGAAAGTAGAGCAGGACATTTTACATGTCTTTACCCAGTCTGCGTCTCCATTAAACACACCAGGATGAAGAAATAGTAGTTGATTCCGTGCCTTCTATTTCATTAAGCCACATTCCGGCTAGAAGCAGAGTAGATGTTACACCAGGGACCAGGCTATAGTTCAGTTTTATTAGGCACGATCAGAAGAGCTTGACAGTTTTGGAGGTCTTGGAGGAAGCCCAAGATCAGCCCTCAGACAGATGTAGTGGCTGTTTGGTTGGTCTGCATCCAAGTCTGAAGGGTACATCCTCATTCCTCACTGAAGCAAACAGCTCAGCGCTTGATTGCAATCTACACACTCAAAGCAACACATTTTCTCGATCAAAACATTACAGGTGCGGCAGCATTTTGTGGTATGAAACAACTCAAGAAAAAACGTTTTACTCTTTTATTTTTCTGCATCCTTAAAATTATTGATAAGCAAGCACGAATTCGCAACAGCACCGGAGGACGGATATTTCACTCAGCAGCTCGGGCACGGCACCGGAATGAGGCAATTGGGTCCGATCGATAAGTATCGGTTGTAAAGGTAACGGTACATAGTGATACAGAGGGGTTTTCGATACCCAACCCTAGTAGCATTTGGCTAGGTTGACAAAAACAGACAGCAAAATTATTTATCCAAACAACATTATGTTTATTGTTGTCTGTGTAAATTCTCCCATGATAGAGACCGGTTTAGCGCCCAGCACTTCCTGGTTGTTTTATCACTCGGCCCTACCTTATTTACAAGCAGTGTCATCCTACCAACATCTCCAAACAGTCTTCCTGTGGTAACCCTAACCAAGGAGGGACATCCTCCATTTCCAACATGGAACCCAACATGACACAGCTTAACCAGGGTACATTCCCCAGATACATTAACAGAGGAGGACCTGCTCCATCACCACGCCCTAACAGAAGCACTGCCAAAAAACCATCCTCCGAACACTGGGCTAACACATTACCTTCAAGGGCTGGCTCTGGGTCCGGGGTAAGGGAGATATCGTTGAGCTCGCGCAGGCAAAGCCATTCGCCATCGACAGACACGCGAAAGTTGCAGAGATAAATGGTCTCCCGGGCTGCCTGGGTGATCTTGTCGGTGGTGGGGGTCGGGGCATCGCTCTGAGGCGTCAGATCAGACATGATGATGACTCAGCTGATGCCAGGGCAAGACTAAACACCGCCGAGGGAAAATGCGTCGCTTTTATCCCAAAAGCCAAATGCAAAGAAGGGCCCAAAATAGCAGGTTACAAAGGAAACTAATTCACGGGATGAAAAGAGCATCAAAACAAAGGGAAAACGCCAAGACGGGCACAAACAGCGGATTTCGGCAGGTGTTTGAGAGGGTGCTGTTTCTCCTCCTCCTTATGCGCGCATCCTCTCCTCCTTTCACAAGTGAGTCTAGAGAAAGCGCTGCGCTGCCGCTCTGAGAAAGGCTGCCCTGCCCCTCTCCTCCTCCTCCTCCTCTCCAATCTTCTGTTGTCCCTTTTGTCAGCCTGGGGGGGATTTAAAATTCAAGAGAGCGCTGTGTTGAAAATCACAACCCTCCTCCGCTCAGCTTAATGCCAGTTCACTCTGATTGGACTGCTTCTGCACCGCAGTGAATGCACTGGGTGGGTGTTGACCAAGATGGCTGACAAATATGCTGGGCACAGGAACACGCGTCACGTGAGCAGATGGTGCATGCGTAAAAAGGAAGGGGGGGGGGGGGGTGGGTCCCCAGAGTACCCATCTAATGTCTAATGATGCAGCAGAGGACTCATCCATCTCTCGGGCATCAACAGCAGGGCCTGACCTGAGGGAGAGGCCTAGTACCAATGCAATTATTGGCCCGCCTGCAACACTCCAGTGATTTCAGGGTTTTAAAATTTGAAACCCAAATAGAAGTGAGAGTGTGACATGGGTTCCGAGTGATTTCTCATTAAGGAAAACAAAATTAGCCAAGCATAGTGTGTTTACAGGAAACCATGTTAACGTTACCTCCTATTACAACTGAGAAGAAAGTCCAAACTTTATAGCTTAATGTGGAAAGATTCCAATATTTTGACTTTACATTGACAACAATTGGCGGCAACAGTCAGGTTACACCACCAGACCTGGGCATTATACAGCCCGGGGACCAGAACGGGCCCTCATGATGCCTGGCCCGGGAGGTTGAAGACAAACCATGCCTTTTTACTTAAGAAGCTAGAAAATCGAATGAGATGACCTAAATTGGCTGTTTGGAGGGATTTTCTATATTAATGTTGAAGAATAAGTGTGCAGTATGTTTTCTATCATTTAATCTAGTGATAAAATCAGAGGTTATTATGGCATGACACAAAAATGTGGGGCCCCCAGCAACAATCTGGGTTTCTCATGTGGCCCGGCCCCCCCAGGAAAAGCAAGTGCCCATGCCTGGGTTACACCAACACACACCACTGACACCTTAATGTGTATTACAGTGTCAGTGGTGTGTCATTTAACATTTTATATGACCAGAGACCATGTTGGAAATAAGTGTTTACACTTTTACATGTATATCCCTTGGATGTTGTTCTTTATCCAGAATAAAATCAATCAAT
The DNA here is from genome assembly GCF_964638095.1 of Poromitra crassiceps. NCBI lineage: Eukaryota > Metazoa > Chordata > Actinopteri > Beryciformes > Melamphaidae > Poromitra > Poromitra crassiceps. Next base: position 5,281,811 of record NC_139631.1, on the reverse strand, counting down.
CAACATTGTGACTGTCTGTGATTACCTCTGAGATGACAGATAAACAGTCTTGTTAAGGGCAATGCAGTGTAGATGTGAAAGTGTGGATCACTAGTAATTTGTCAAAGAGAAAACTGTGTATAAATAAATGTGCTACTGATTGACTAGCTAGTGTCTCTAAAGACTGTCTAAATAAGACACTGGCTAATTGTAAGTTTGTTTTGAAACTCCTGACATTTGGTAACATTATTGGCACTGGAAGTCAAGTTGGCGTTAAAATGATCAGTTGTCGTTAAGTTTATAGGCAGTTTATAGACCTAAAGTAAAAGTTGAGCAAACTAGGGTGGATTTATTTCAGCAGTCAACGTTACCTAGCGTTAGCTGAATCTAGCTAACTGTCAAAACAACACCACTCACACACTCAGTCAGCAGCACATTGTTGACATTAACAGAGGCTCCTTCGCCAATGTTGCAACTTAGCTTATTGACGTTAGAACCTGAGGGGCACGCGCATTGACAAACCTGCTCATGTTATTTGTTATGTTGCTAGCTAGTTAGCTACTAGCTAGTAGCTAAACGTGATCAGTTTCCTTCGGTCACAAGATGATAGGGAAGTTTGTTTACGGGAAGTTTGTTTACGGGAGGTTAACAGAAAGCTAGCCATATAGTTTATAAATAAATAGATGCCTCTAAATTATTTAGATAGAAAACAAGTTAAAACAAGCGAACTGGATAAATTGCTAGAGTTACACTATAGTGTTGTTAGCACTTACTTTTGCCCTTTGACTTCGTTCTTTCAATCTGGAATTCATAATGTCGGACAGGACTGGAGGAAGATGAGCCCGTCTTGGTGAATCTTAAGTTAGAAGAGTTTAACGCCTCTTTAAAGTATATCACTGAAGTTGGAGAGAAAGTCTCGTCTGGACTGTCAACGTGTCCATTTTCATCTTGGGAATATTGTTGTCTTCCAGATGAGGCATCCAAACTTTCTGAAACCTCCGAGGAGGACTCCTCCAGACGCAGGTCTGGTGCTGCTGGTCTCTCCCCCTCCGCCATCCTCAGGTCAAATTCACTGCATGTGACTAGTAGCGAGTGTGTGTGTTGTCAGCATATTGTCAGCTGCAGCAGCAGCCATACACAGACATGGCTAGCAAAATCGCCCGTCCCTTTACTCCAACATCACGCCTGGATTTCCTTTCGTCCTTTCCTCCACGACCTCCGCCTTCGTTCCCTATGTGGCCCGGATAACGACAAGAAAGGTCGCATAAGCACTTTTGTGCTCAAATCTGTGGCTATAATTTCGCGAGAGTTTGCGCCACTGCTGCTGCGCGTGGTTCCAGCGAGCCTCTACTACCTCTACACAACCAGAGAGATCCAAATAGAGAGAGATACTGTAGCAGGCTGTAGGTCACCATTGGGAAATGAGCTGACGGCTTTTAGGTTCTGTCCGAAAATCGTCACGTTAGCTTATACATGTCATATTTTCTCGGCAATTCCTGCAATACCTAATCGCACCGGCACAACTACGAATTAAAACCCTTAAAACACCCATTTTAGCCGTGGCCGCCAGGCTGAACCGCGCGCGCAACTCTCCCATGATTCATTGCGATTATTAAAGGGCAAATGAAAACCTTGCTCTCGGGCGTCTTTCTTCTAAAAGCTCTCTGATGTCTCCTTTTTTTAATCACCATGAATCAAATCATCATCTTCAAACATACAGGTCTTGTGCAATTTGCGATAGGGGGGGGGGACTGGCAGTGGCAGACTATGGAAGTTGTAAGGAAGGAACTTTAGAATGACGTTGATTTAAAAAATGTTTCATTCGAAAGAATTTCATTCGAAATTTTCGAAGCGATGACCCCAACAACAATTTAATTTGTTCCTTATATTTAGACAGCTGCTTTAAATCTGTAGTATAAAACCATGATGTATGTAAGAAATGTGTATGTTCTGTATGTGCTCATGAAAGGTGCCAACACCATGTAATGCTCAGAATAAGCAATAGGTGGAGATGAAGGATTGGGAGTATGAGGCCCCATTTGTAGGCTATACTAGTCATTTCACACATCTCCTAGCCAGATAGAAATCGGATTACTTCTGAATAACTTTTTAATGCTGGTGAGCTGAAGAAGATATATTCTTATTAGGCCTAGTTTACACCTCGTGTGTGTGTGTGTGTGTGTGTGTGTGTGTGTGTGTGTGTGTGTGTGTGTGTGTGTGTGTGTGTGTGTGTGTGTGTGTGTGTGTGTGTGTGTGTGTGTGTGTGTGTGTGCGTGTGTGTGTGTGAGAGAGAGTGATGGGATTTTTGTATGGGGATTTCTGTTAAATGCTTGAAAGGTTTGTGGTTTTGTGTTCAGCAAGATAATCTTCACAAGATGAGGACCACTTTTATGATTTTTGACAAATTGTATTTTTTTTATAAAACAAGACACTATGCTTCGTCATAGCCAGGCGGCCGCCTATATGGCCTATTGAGCCGGCCCTGAGTGAAACCAACCGGGCGGTAATCAGGTGGCCACATGGGTCCCACAGAGAGAAATCCGTTTCTGGCAGCAAATCACTTTTTGGCACAACACCGGTCTGATTTATGGCTTGAATCATTTAGGCCTATGTAAAAGTTACGCACTCCAGCGTTAAACTTAAACAGCTTTATTGGCCAAGTATGCAAACACATACAAGGAATTGGGCTCCGGTTAGCTTTGCTCTCAAGTACACACGGAGTACACAAGTACACACATATAGAGACAAATAAAAAAGGAGAAAGAAGGTTACATAGTCAAGGCAAGAATACTTTGTAAAAAAATACTTTGTAAAAATACTCTTTTTACAGTGACTGCTATATACAATGTGGTGACTGTGCTATATACAATGTAGTACAGCATCTAAGTAGGATAACTCCTTTCTCTGTCTCCAATGAGGCTTTGGAATTTCCCTTCCTTGTAAATCTAGGATCCTATCCAGATTTTTCCACACATGTAGTTAGTTTTATATAAAAAAAAAAGCAACCATCCAATGCTGGCAGTCAGTGCTGTGTGATTTGGATGCTCAAATGAACACAAGATGGCGCACTGCACTCAGCAAAGAAGAGAAGAATAATCTGCCTTTGGTTGCTTTTGTTTGTGCACCTTAATTTAGGTAAAAGTCTGAATTCTGCACCTTGCGCTTTAGAATTTATTTTCTAAAAAGTAACTATTTTACTCTAAGGACATTTTTAAACTGCTGAAACATTTTGTACTTTCAGCTTTCAGCAACGTACTGTAACATACTTCGACTCATGATAAAGTCGTGATAAAGTCCTGATTTGTGGGGGCTTTCGGATCTCGTTGAAGAAGCGGATGGCAGTTGGGAAGAAGCTCTCCCTGTGACAAGAGGTTGTGGTTCCGCTGGACTTCAGTCTTCTGCATGGGGGACTGGGGAGAGCCAAAAGGTTTATGACGAGTGGGAGGGGTCGGCCATGATTTTCTTAGACTGCTTTAGCATCCTGGAAGTGTGTAGGTCCTGAAGGGATGGCAGGCTGCACCCGACCACCTTTTCAACATGGTGGAGATATGATGGGCAGCAGGTTGGGGATATCCTTGCAGGCAGCAGCAGCATACCAGACGGTGATGGAGAAGGTGAGGATGGACTCGACGGTGGAGGTGTAGAAACGTGCCAATGCTGTCTTTGCCTCTCCCTCCCTCCCAAATGGATCTTAAAAACAAAAACAAACAAACCCAAAAGCACAATATCAGTCGACCTTAAATGCAAGCATCCCAGTCGACCTTAATAAAATAAAACTAAGGGGGCTCGCTCTAGCTTTTCAAGTGACGTCTCGGGCGCTGATTGGATGCGTGTCAGAGTTATGCAAATGATAAGGGCGGGGCTGTGGGGAAACGAGTAGGTGACGTCAGTTCCCCATTCGCAGAGAGTGAAACAAACATGGCGACAGCCTGGAGTGGACGGAGGTTGACGCTAACGTTCTTGGGGTTTTGTGTGTTTTTGGCGAGCGGACACGCAGAGACCGGGCTGGCGGAGCTGGGCGGCGGCACGCGGATCTTCGGCATGCGGCTGGAGAGGAGCGACAAGCCGGCGGAGACCACGCAGGAGGGGGTGATCCAGGTGACCGAGGGCAGCAACATCTCCCTCAGGTAGGGCTCAGTGATTTGGGAGAAAACATCCAGTGTTGAGATGTTTCTGACATATATTGCGTTTTGATTTGCAATAACAATGCTTTTTTTTTTTACAGCCAAGCTTTGGTTCAATAATAGGCGTATTCACTGTGTAATAAAGTTAATGGATTTAAACCATAATGGTGATGGTGGTATAGGGCTGCACTTAAAAAAAATCTAATTGCGATTATTTGAAACTGCGATTCATATCCTCACCTTTTTCTTGTTTGTCCTTGTTTTCATTTTGCTTAAAAAACACGTGTGCAGGATTTTGTGTGATGAAATTGAACTGGGTATTGTAAATTCCTTTTTATCATGACCTGCACTTTTTGTTTGTTTTTTTTAGTAATTTTATTTAATAATTTCGTCTTCTGATCATTTGTTTTGACCGCTATGCTGCATAGGCTACTTAACACTAAGTCAAATTCCTCCCTTGTAATCTGAATAGCTAAATGTGATCTCGCTCTCTCTCTCGCTCTCTCTCTCTCTCTCTCTCTCTCTCTCTCTCTCTCTCTCTCTCTCACTCTGGCTGTCTGAACTTGATCTATGGACCAAAGATTGCAGCACTAAATTAACTTATTTAGAAGCCAATTAAGAAATTAATTGCAGAGGATTTGAATCCTCTGCCATTAGAAAATTGCAGTACTTCATATTGCGACCCCCCCCCCTCCCAGATGAATTGTTCAGCTCTATCCTCAGGTTCTACGGGCTGCAGATCGGACCGGAGACCTGGACGCTCATCAAGTTCACGGAGCTCGATGGCGATGATGAAGACGGCCACGGAGGCCGCGTCCCTTTAAACAGGACTTGCTACGAGTTCACGAAGGATATAGCGGTGCGGCCGGGCACGAACGTTAGCAACCAGGGTACCTCAGGAGTGATCGGCGCCCAAGTCCTGCTGCTCCGCAAGAACGAGATGGAGAAGCAGTTTGCCTTGTGTGTACGGGAGAGCCAGGGGGACAGGTAAGGCAAAAGCACATTTCATACACAGAGGCAATTTAAAATGCTTTACATGAAATCGATCAAATAAAAAGATTCAGACTAAAAGTATTACAAAGCAAAATAATAAACAATAAGAAGAATAAAATAGAGAAGATCAAGTCAAATAAAAAGATAAAGATATTTTTTTACCCTGCCCCCCCCCCCCCCCCCCCCCCAAAGGAAGCAAGTTTACTAGATGAAACTTATCCCCCCTAGCAAGCTTGGTCGAGTTTTTATAAAATATTTTCCTGCCTATATATCCACTGATGGACAGAAATCAGACAAGTTTAAACCTCATATCTCATCCTGCCTGTATCCACTCTTCCTTTAATCCTGTCTGCTCTTGATCAGATACAGATGCCAGATATCACTCCCACTTACAGATGCACTGTATAGTTTTGTGGTGAAAGCCTCTTCCATGTTCCCAGGTGGCTGATGCTGGGTGAAGGTGACGGCCAGGTGCTGGTGGTGGAGGAGAAGTCGTCCCTGCTGCCTATGTGGCTGCAGGTGATCATCATCGCCTGCCTGCTGGTGCTGTCCGGCATGTTCAGCGGGCTCAACCTGGGCCTGATGGCTCTGGACCCCATGGAGCTGCGCATCGTGCAGAGCTGCGGCACGGAGAAGGAGATGAAATACGCCCGAAAAATCGAGCCCATCCGCAGGTAGGGGTTGTGATCGCGATACTAGAATTTCTAACTTCGGGAACCGATAACCAGGATAATATCGCTACTCGATACGATTTTCAATACCACGGGGTGGGGAAATGACAGCACATCAAGAGGCACAAAAATAAACAACGAAGGAGCGGACAGACACAAGCTTCTCCATAATCTAGGCCCGATAAAACTCATTAAAAACTTTGCACTTTGCACCCCTGCTGTAGTCATCAGCCTATCAGAACACCTTTAGCTTGTTGAAGCAACAGACACACAGCAATGCTAGGGAGGGAAAACTCAAGTCGTATGTTTGAAAGCAAAATGCTTACGTTTCCGCTCTATGGCGGTTCGGGGGCATTGGGTGCCTGTGAAGAGTCTGCTGGCTTTGAAGGTAGCAGTGATACTCAGGTTTCTTCATCTGCTCAGTCTTTTAAATGTGGACTTTTCTGGAAGGCAGGATGACCACTGACCAGGGGGCCAGGGGGGGATATTCTTGCAAATGAGTATTCTATTGGTGTCAAATTTCTCCTATCGATAAGTAATAGTTTTGACAACCTTATCCGTAGGAAAGGCAACTACCTGCTGTGCTCGCTGCTCCTGGGCAACGTGCTGGTCAACACCACGCTCACCATCCTCCTGGATGACCTCATCGGCTCAGGGATCGGCGCCGTGGTCGCCTCCACCAGCGGCATCGTCATTTTCGGTGAGATTAGGGATTCAGATTTGAATCTATTTCCTTAATTGGTTAATTGGTCATATTAACGATCAATGAATCGATTCATCATTATATGAAAAACTGTGAGTTTTTACACATGTCTTTAGGCCTTGCTCAACAAGTTAATCAACCAACCAAACTTCCTGCATTAGCTGTCAGTGTGCTTGTAGACATGCTGTATTTCAACATTGTATTACAATGTTTACACTGAATACTGTCGTCTTTTTGGGGGTAATTCTCCCACCACACTGGACTTTTTGCCTGCTTGCTTGGATTTCTTCTTCCTCTGTATATACGTGGTTAAAGTAAAATGTAGCCCTTCTGGTGTTAAATAATTTCAGCAAAAAAAATGACAAAATAGCACATTGTCAATTCATCGGTTAATCCGTTTGATCCATCAAATTCTTAATCGATGAATCCTTGCCATCCCTAGGTGAGATCGTGCCGCAGGCGCTGTGCTCTCGGCACGGCCTGGCGGTGGGAGCCAACACCATCATGGTCACCAAGCTGTTCATGCTGCTGACCTTCCCCCTGTCCTGGCCCATCAGCAAGATCCTCGACTACGTCCTGGGCCAGGAGATCGGCACGGTGTACAACCGCGAGAAGCTGGTGGAGATGCTGAAGGTGACGGAGCCCTACAACGACCTGGTGAAGGAGGAGCTGAACATGATCCAGGGCGCCCTGGAGCTCCGGAGCAAGACGGTGGAGGACGTGATGACGCCCATCGGCAACTGCTTCATGATCCACAGCGACGGCGTGCTGGACTTCAACACCATGTCGGAGATCATGGAGAGCGGCTACACGCGCATCCCCGTGTTCGAGGACGAGCGCTCCAACATCGTGGACGTGCTGTTCGTCAAAGACTTGGCCTTCGTGGACCCGGACGACTGCACCACCCTCAAGACCATCACCAAGTTCTACAACCACCCGGTCCACTTTGTGTTCCATGACACCAAGCTGGACTCCATGCTGGAGGAGTTCAAGAAAGGTTGGTTTCGGAAGGGTGGGTGGGTGTTTGGGTGGGGTGGGGGGATTTACAAATGCTGTGTTGGTGTCAAAGATGACCCCGATAAGAATTACGATTCAATTTTACTTTTGATTCTCTCACAGTCAGCAGCTTTCCTTCTTTCGACACACGCACACACACACACACACACACACACGCAGAGATGTACACACACACAGAGACGCACACAAGCAAACAATCTCAGGAGGACACACACACACGCAGAGATGTACACACACAGAGACGCACACAAGCAAACCCTCTCAGGAGGACATTACACACACTGACCCCGCCTCCCGCAGGGATGTGTTTTCCTTTCTCAGACATCTCGTCTCAAGGTCACAGACAGTAGACACAGACACACACACACACACACACACACACACACACACACACACACACACACACACACACACACACACACACACACACACACACACACACACACACACACACACACACACACACACACACACACACACACACACACTCTGTTTACATCCGAGCAGAGCGAGCAAGGAGTTGCTGCCTGACTGTCTCTACACAACATTGCCAGTAGCATAATGTATCTTATCTCATTGTAAGACTGTGTATTATTGTAGCCAAGGCTACATTTCATGGAACTTTCTCAACAAAATCCTTCTCAGTAACTGAGCCAGTATGAATTTGTCTCATTCCTGTGCCGTTTATAGGTACCTGTATCCTAATAGATTAGCTATAACTCAAATTGTCTTTAGCTTTTGCTCGTATCTCAGGCTCAGCCTAACATCTCGTAAGCAGCTGATCTGCAGCATTGACTTTTGAGTTGCTGTAGCAGCGGCGCAGCGTGAGACATTTGGCCAAGAACAGCCTCTCTGCAGTTCATCTCAGAAGGTTTGGCTGGCGAGGTGAGAAGGGTTGGCTGGCAACAAGATGCAGTGCCCCCCCCTCATGTCCACAAACACACACATAGTTGTGCACACACACACACACACACACACACACACACGCGCGTGCCGTGCGCGCGCACACACACGTCTGTCCAGATAGAGGGAGCTGAAGACAGGCCACGTTAGGTCCAGCCGGATGACAAAGAGATTTAAGTAGTTCTGAAAGCACCCTGACAGCCACTCTGTATAGACTCTTGACTTTGAGAGGGCTCTAGAGTCCACCTCCTCAGTGCTACTTCAGTGTCTGATAGTGTCTGTCACTGAATGCTATAACAACACAATGATTCAACCTATAGACCCAGTGAGAATTAAGACTTTTACATTTGATGTTCTAAACAGCCGGAGTCTGGTAGACGTTTCTTTGGGAAAATCCTCTGGCGGACAGGAAGTGCTGTGTTCCATGTTTCCGGCAGCAGCAGCGTTTGTTTTGAGTAAACAGAAGAAGAACTTGGTAGTTAGTTAGCATGAGCAGCAGCGATCGATCGCCGCCATGGCTGAACAACAGACCCAGAAAAGAGCGCCACCTACAGAAACTTCAGAACTACAGAAAATCCAGGGCGTCACACAGTCACCGCCCCTACACTGTTTGATTGACGGGTGATCTCTGGGAAGTGCAATGCTGAAATGGAACAGCAATGAATGAGCGCTTGACCTTAAAAATGTCACCCAACCCATAACCCCCCCCCCCCTCACCACTTTAAGCTCCAAGCCGTAACAGAGTTTCTTGTGGCTCCATAGCGATGGATTGGGTTAGCATGGTAACAACATAGCGATGGATTGGGTTAGCATGGTAACAACATAGCGATGGATTGGGTTAGCATGGTAACAACATAGCGATGGATTGGGTTAGCATGGTAACAACATAGCGATGGATTGGGTTAGCATGGTAACAACATAGCGATGGATTGGGTTAGCATGGTAACAACATAGCGATGGATTGGGTTAGCATGGTAACAACATAGCGATGGATTGGGTTAGCATGGTAACAACAGCCCCCTGCCTCTCCTCTGACCCGGCTCCCCGCTCGCAGCTCCAGATCCACTCCCCTGGTCCTGGGCATCGGTTGCCATGGCGATGGCATCCAACAGTGCGGTGGATTTGAGTCGGCGACACATCTGGGTCACAAGCCCCGTTGTGAGATGAACGAGCACACTCATATGTAGAGTAACTAAGTCCCGCCCCCTCCCGGGTCCGCATTCCCCATTCATTTCTCCGTTGGAGTTTGGTGTGCCGGGTTTTACTCGCGCAAATTGAGCTATAGCCGTTCAGCTACGAGACGAATCGCAAGTGACCGTCACACATTTGACTCGGACCAAAACAAATTATGAAACGTCAATGCAGAAATGAACGGGGGAAATTCACTTCCTGAGGTCCCAGGAGGGGGCGGGGACGTAGACACAACTAGGACGGCGCAGTGGCTCAGTGGTTGCTGCCTCACAGCAAGAAGGTTGCGGGTTCGAATCCCGATCCGTCCCAGGTCCTTTCTGTGTGTGGAGTTTGCATGTTCTCCTCCCGTGTTCGTGTGGGTTTTTCCCACATCTTCAGGTTTCTGTGTCTCGTTAAAGCAGTTTCCTCATCAGGCCAAAAGAGACTGGTGCTACAGTATTCTAGTCATGACTCATGCTGTCAGATGTTTCCTGCTTCCGGGCATGTTGTTCTCTCCTCTTTACACACTAGCTGTCTTAGCCCAGGGCTAGCTTAGCCGTGTGCTAAGAGAATGCCATGGGTGTGTGTATGGCTAACAGCTCTCTACGATTCTGTGAACAAACCTAATTCCTTAGCCTGAGGCTAACGGTGTAAACACACTGGAAAGAGAAGAGAAGCGAGGTGAAGTGTCTGGATTCCTGGAAGGAAGCGCAGGTAGTTTCATTTCATCACCTTTACAGATGAGCTACCTGACTACCTGCAGCGGTAGTTTCCAGGATACCTCCCCCCCCCCCCCCCCCCCTCTATGGTCTCTGGTGATTCTGAATATAGCTGAATCGCTTGGTTTGTCCTCTTTTCTTATAAGGATTTCAGGAAAAGGCAATGGGATAATGAATGGGGAAGTCCACTCCCCAAGGCACCGTCGTGGTGAACCCGGAAGAGGGTGTGACTTTGGCACTCTATAGAATGAGATCAAACTAAGGGTAGACAGACATGTGCTGCTGAATGATTCAAAAGATTGGGCAAAGACCTAGTTGTGTTTAACGCGGGGTTTCTCTCATAATGTGATAACAGCCTGTATCTGATGATGAAGCAAATAAACACTCTGTTCTGCTCTGAGTATGGGTGCGTTTGTGAACGTCACTCCGAGCGAGTGCCCCAGAGCGCACTCTGGCACACACTGGGCCGTTGGTAAATTGGGAGCGCTGTTGGGAATATACGGCGTTGGGTTATTCAGAGCGCTACGCTCTCAGAGAGGCAGAGCGCACTCGGAACTGCTAAAATGGTTAAAAATGGTTGACTTTGTATGTGTAGCAGTTAGCTAACTGCTAGCCAGTAGCATGTGTTTCTAAAACTTGTGATCCGTTTGTTACCGTAATTCACACAGAAAGAGCACGCTGTCCTTCTTTGAACAGCCGTACTCTCATTTGGAGTGTAGAGCGTCAGATTGGATTTAGGAACGCGCCATATTGAGCACAGAGGCGAGGGACTGTCATCAGTGTGGTTTCTCCTTCACACACAGTCATCCCATAGGAACCATGACAGTGACAGCATGGTGGGGAGTGAGTGTATTGCTGCATATTTGACTCCTTACTCTCCTCATCAGCCACACTGTCGCCACATGTGAGTCAGTGTGACCTTTGGCAACAGGCTATGAAGTTGCCTTGTTAGATAAGTTGACATTTTAAAGGAACAGTTCATTCAAAAATAAAAATTCTGTCATCATCTACTCACCCTCGTGCCAAATGAAACACAGGCCACGTGTGTCTGTTGTTGACAATCTGGCTAACGTTGTGCTGTCTGTTATTAGATAGACCATCTAACGCTATCTGATAACGTTACACACAGCTATGGTTTTCAACAGAACAATAGCTGTATTGAGCCCTTCTGGTAGGAAATAAATTCATATTGCATCATGATAATACTTTGAATTGAATTCAACTTAATTGTAATGTATCAGAGATTCATAGAATCATATCGAATACATGCTATATTGTTCTGTATGTGCTAATAACCTTTTCGACTCAGTAGCACATGTGCTCCTTGGGAAAATGGTAAGCGTTGAGCCCTGCCTGTGTTTCAACTGGCATAAGGGGGAGGCGCTAACTTCCCCCGTGTTTCAACTGGCATGAGGGGGAGGAGTTGATGACAGAATTGTTAGTTTTGGGTGAACTGTTCCTTTAATGACAAATGGCCTGGCTGTTGCCGCTGCAGATCATCACAAAGGAGATGGCTGGCCCATCACAATTTCACAAGCTCTGAGTCTCCATCCAAATGATATTATTTTCACTTAATACATTTGTAATGCCATTTTTAAATTGTTGCTTACATTCTTGGAAGCCAATGCCATCGCTAGAAAGATTTGCGGCGCAGAAATAAACATAATTATTCTGGCATTGTGGTTGTTGTATCGAATCATTAACCCCATATTGCGTATGGAATCCTATCATGAGATACCTGTATCGTACAATCCCAATTCAATAAGATAACATCCACATATATGATTATGTTATATGATATGATATAGATGATACATGATTACCGTAAATTCCGGACTATAAGGCGCACCGGTGTATAAGCCGCACCTTCAGAGTTGACTATTTTTTTCTTATATAAGCCGCACCGGACTATAAGCCGCGGGTGTTTTGATGTTTAATTACCATATGTAAGGGTTCGTGCACAGAGGGGATTGTCGGAAAAGAGATGGCTGTTTGGGGAAGCTCCCATTTATTAACATTTCAACAAAACAAGTTGCATATTTGCATAACGTATTCAAGTGTTACCATTTAGTGCAATAGTAGCTACAGAACATGTACTGTGCTGTGTAAATTTAGGGGTCCTTGGCATGAAAAAGGTTGAAAACCACTGATCTACATTATAGCCTACAGTAGTACCATAACAAAAAACAAAGCTTACAGCGCTTGACGAGGCAATATCAATGGCTAAATTAAATGTGTTTTTTTTAAAGTGCAAAATAAAGTGCCTGTAACACGACAGTAAGCGCGTAAGCCTAAAGTTGCAGTAACACGGCTGCTTAAAATATACGGTAATCAGCCTACCAGAAAAGTCATTAATCCTCGTCTTCATCTTTTAGGCTAAGGTGCAGTACACGGCTGTAACCAGAAAAGTCAAGTCATTAATCCTCATCTTCGTCTTCTTCCTGCGTACTAAAACCACCAAAGTCCTCATCTTCAGTGTCGGAAACGAACAGGCTCAGGGTGGCTTCGTCAGCCACTCTCCTCTCTCCTTCGTTGTCGCTCTCAAAACCAACGAACTCCTCTTCGTCACTGTCGGAATCGAACAGCCTCTGAAGGCCCTCAGCTGGCGGCGTCCTCCTCTTCATCACGCAGCAGTCCAGCCTTTCGGAACCCGTTGGTGATCGTGGATATTTTGACACTCCTCCACGCTGTCAGGATCCACTGGCAAACTTGAGCCTTCAGTCGGATCTGAACGGCACCTCGGCCGTCTGCTCTCTGTGTCAACACCCTGATGCCAAGGTTACGTGCTGCTACTCGATTTCCTTCTTTCCTTCTTCTTCTCGCCGCCATCGTCGTAACACAGCCAGTTCTCCATCTTTTGAAGCATGATGTTAGATTACAACGAGCTAGTTGTGTGGCTTAGCCTTCCAAAATGTTGCTGTTAGTTTTTTAGAATGTAATACATAGAATTGGGAATGTTACATTCAATTTCATTCAGACTGTCTTTCAGGCTCAATCGCTGCCTTTTTCCCCCCGGAGCGAGGGAGGAGGGAGGGTGTTTTACCATAGTGGCTGAGAGAGAGTAGTGGCACAGTGCTCCAATCAGGTCGCGAGGCACATTTTTTGCAACATCATCCAATCAGGGTCTCGCTCTCGTAATGTCTGTCTTGCTCTCGTTCTGCCTCATACCAACATCCATAGATTTTGGAGGTTCCCGAGTGGCCGTTTGCTGAAAAAATCCATAGATAAGCCGCACCGTTATATAAGCCGCAGGGGCCAAAAAAGCCCAAAAAACGGGAAAAAAGCCGCGGCTTATAGTCCGGAATTTACGGTAACTGGGCCGCCCCTCGCTCCAGACCTACGCTTTATAGACTAAACAGCATTCCAGTCGGACCATCTGGCCTTTCAGGAAACGGACGGGCTGCGGTTTGGTTTGTGCTCGTCAGGTTTGCTTTATGCTCGTCAGGTTTGGTTTGTGCTTGTCAGGTTTGCTTTGTGCTCGTCAGGTTTGCTTTGTGCTCGTCAGGTTTGCTTTATGCTCGTCAGGTTTGCTTTGTGCTCGTCAGGTTTGTCTGTTTTATCCCCTGTCTGGCTTTTATCAGTGTGCAGGCACTTATCTGGCCACCCCACCCGCTGTTTAGGACCCGGACATGAGTGCTACAGTTCAATGACAGTTAATGTAGTCTTGGCTTGGCTAGTTCAATGACAGTTGATGTAGTCTTGGCTAGTTCAATGACAGTTGATTTAGTCTTGGCTTGGCTAGTTCAATGACAGTTGATGTAGTCTTGGCTAGTTCAATGACACTTGATTTAGTCTTGGCTTGGCTAGTTCAATGACAGTTGATGTAGTCTTGGCTAGTTCAATGACACTTGATTTAGTCTTGGCTTGGCTAGTTCAATGACAGTTGATGTAGTCTTGGCTTGGCTAGTTCAATGACACTCGATTTAGTCTTGGCTTGGCTAGTTCAATGACAGTTGATGTAGTTTTGGCTTGGCTAGTTCAATGACACTTGATTTAGTCTTGGCTTGGCTAGTTCAATGACAGTTGGTTGGCTATGCAGCTGTATTCCATCTGTTTTCTTCTGTATTTCTTGATCTTTGATTCTTGTTGCTAATCTCTCTTGTCCTGCCTCCCCCTCCTTTCTGTATTTCTTTCATCAGTTCTTACCTCTTCACTGTGTCATGTGACTCAGACAGTGACCTCTTCACTGTGTCATGTGACTCAGACAGTGACCTTTGTACCACACACACAGTTTAACACACCTCCAACTCTACTGAGGCTTGGCTCGGATAACTGTGCCTGACACTCCCTGTGTAGAGAGAGAGAGACACACACACACACACACACACACACACACACACACACACACACACACACACACACACACACACACACACACACACACACACACACACACACACACACACACACGCTTTATGATTTTGGTTGCCCAATCTCTGGCCGATAAGAGAACTGAATCTCCATTTCTCTTTTTGTATGTATGATGGGTGTGCCTCCCTCTCTCTCTCTCTCTCTCTCTCTCTCTCTCTCTCTCTCTCTCTCTCTCTCGTCCCTCCTCCTCACCCCCTCCCCCCTCTCTGTCTCCGTCCACTAGGCCTGAACGAGATGAGGAAATAATATGTGATTTGTGATAACATTGTTCAGTATTGCGATGATGATGATGATATAACAAATATTGAAGTATGTGCATATTAGCTAATAGCTATACAGTTCCTCTTTCTTTCTGCTTCAATACTGCTAACATAGAGGCCAAACATTGAATAGCCAGGCTCACCTTGATGAAGACTTCCTGCTGAAATGCATTGTTGTTTTCTGTACAAGTCAAGTCATCATCAGCCACCAAGAATACGCTACTTCAACTTGTTCTTCTTTCATAGACTTTCACGTTTGTAGAGTCCTATATGTCTGTGTTTTCACTGAGTTGACTTTGGACTTTCTGTTTTCATGAGACAGACCCTCAGGAGTCAGAGTAAACACACGCACACACACACACACACACACACACACACACACACACACACACACACACACACACACACACACACACACACACACACGTGTCAGCTGACTTCCCTCCCTGCATTCATTTGAGGAACACGATTGATTTAGGACTGCCAACTCCATTTCCTCGGAGCTGTTAAGAACAGCAGCTGAATCCAGAAGATCATCATCTTGAGTGGAGACTGGGAGATGTTCATTTTGAGCTATTTCCTCATGTGTTCTTACCTGGAATGAACAGCAGAGAGGGGAGATGGTAGTAAAGAGCGCAGAGAAGTCTATCATGCTTGGCTAATGTCACAAAGACATTAGGCATTCAGATGAGTTTAGACTCTAACCTTGCAGGAGGACAGGTCAGCAGAACTCAGTCAGTCCACTAAACAAACTGCTTGAGTCATGTGACTTGTGTTTAGCAGCCCTGCTTGGCTTGAGTCATGTGACTTGTGTTTAACAGCCCTGCTTGGCTTGAGTCATGTGACTTGTGTTGAGCAGCCCTGCTTGGCTTGAGTCATGTGACTTGTGTTTAGCAGCCCTGCTTGGCTTGAGTCATGTGACTTGTGTTGAGCAGCCCTGCTTGGCTTGAGTCATGTGACTTGTGTTGAGCAGCCCTGCTTGGCTTGAGTCATGTGACTTGTGTTTAGCAGCCCTGCTTGGCTTGAGTCATGTGACTTGTGTTGAGCAGCCCTGCTTGGCTTGAGTCATGTGACTTGTGTTGAGCAGCCCTGCTTGGCTTGAGTCATGTGACTTGTGTTGAGCAGCCCTGCTTGGCTTGAGTCATGTGACTTGTGTTTAGCAGCCCGGCTTGGCTTGAGTCATGTGACTTGTGTTGAGCAGCCCTGCTTGGCTTGAGTCATGTGACTTGTGTTTAGCAGCCCTGCTTGGCTTGAGTCATGTGACTTGTGTTGAGCAGCCCTGCTTGGCTTGAGTCATGTGACTTGTGTTGAGCAGCCCTGCTTGGCTTGAGTCATGTGACTTGTGTTGAGCAGCCCTGCTTGGCTTGAGTCATGTGACTTGTGTTGAGCAGCCCTGCTTGGCTTGAGTCATGTGACTTGTGTTGAGCAGCCCTGCTTGGCTTGAGTCATGTGACTTGTGTTGAGCAGCCCTGCTTGGCTTGAGTCATGTGACTTGTGTTTAGCAGCCCTGCTTGGCTTGAGTCATGTGACTTGTGTTGAGCAGCCCTGCTTGGCTTGAGTCATGTGACTTGTGTTTAGCAGCCCTGCTTGGCTTGAGTCATGTGACTTGTGTTGAGCAGCCCTGCTTGGCTTGAGTCATGTGACTTGTGTTGAGCAGCCCTGCTTGGCTTGAGTCATGTGACTTGTGTTGAGCAGCCCTGCTTGGCTTGAGTCATGTGACTTGTGTTGAGCAGCCCTGCTTGGCTTGAGTCATGTGACTTGTGTTGAGCAGCCCTGCTTGGCTTGAGTCATGTGACTTGTGTTGAGCAGCCCTGCTTGGCTTGAGTCATGTGACTTGTGTTGAGCAGCCCTGCTTGGCTTGAGTCATGTGACTTGTGTTGAGCAGCCCTGCTTGGCTTG